>NC_136901.1:70477554-70531979 GCF_949606895.1 Notothenia rossii | reverse complement strand
TAGGGATGCTCTGATCGTTATCGGCCGATATTCACTCTCTGCCGATCGATCGGTGCTCTCTATAAATGCCGATCAGGAGAGCCGATCACTTGACGTAAAATACATGACACTTTTCTCTGTGCGCGGCAAAACAAGCTTGCCAAAATGGCTTCACCAGTCTGTGGCAGTATTTTAAGGTGTCCAAAAATGACAGTCAAATAGCGGTATGCAAAGTGTGTGAAGCAGAAATCCCGCAGCTCCGCCCACTGTGATGGACCGGTGAGCAGAGCAAAACACACACTAAGAGTTAGACTTAACACGCTTAGCTATTTTATCTACCTCTGGAACAAGCTACACTAGTTATAAATATGTTTATTCTTCACTGTCGGGTCACTCATCACTGGATCAGTGAGCTTCATGAGACGATTCTGACAGGCTGTCAGGAGAGAGAGAGAGGGAGAGAGGAAAAGAGAGCGCTTCCGCTGATGTCTCCCGCGTTATTATCCAAAGTGAATGTAAACTTGAATAATGTACTTCATTTGAATGTAATAATTATGTTGGTTGTTGTTTGTGGAAGCACCAGTGAATGAGCCCCATTAACTGAGTTTTAAACATCACTTTAACTGGAAGATCCCCATAGGCCCCACCCACTCGATCGGATCGGCGATCGGTATCGGCCGATACTGATTCGGGCGATCGGCCCCAAAATTGGCGATCGGAGCATCCCTACATCAAATGATACGTGATGTCCCATGGCAGCATGAAGACAGCTTTACTGATTTACGTTTCAATGGCTCTTTTCATCTAAGCACATGCTGCTTACATTCTATAGTGTATTCATTTATAAGTTAAAGACATTTCACGCTACACATGGCAATGTTTATGTGTTAAGGTTGTGGAGCCACATGTAAGAACTATTTGCTTTCCCAGGGGTGGAGGTAATTACCGGAGCTGGGAGTGGTGTGGGCTTTCTTCTTCTCTACTTCCATATTTAATATGCCCCATGTAGGGTTTTTTCCACACAAGAAGTATGTACAATGTGTTAGAACTATCCACATTAGAGCTTATGGCTTTGTGCCTCAGAATGACATGTGTGGGCTATGGAAGGCAGGATTTGTCCAGGTGTATGAATATTATTAAACTCAGAATGATAACATCTAATTAAATGAGTCAGTAGGAAGGTCTGCTTTATTCGTTCATTTCACTGCCTTTATGCCAAAGCCCATTATTCTACACTAACTGGGCATTTTCCTTCTCTTTGATAATATCACTAATGATAAGGTATGTAACCTATATGTGCCTTTACAGTATATTATCTACTGTTTGTTATAATGGTTTGTTTTACTGTCGAGTAACAATGTATTTCTATATAGGCCACAGTGCAGCCTGGTTGTTATTAGATAACAGAGCACCAGGGGGTATTACAGGTTCTGCTCCCATTGTCGGAATATGCACCGCGATCCTTGCCTTGAGTTCCTCTGTCTTTCTTTTCTAAGTCAATAACATCTCACTGCATTCAAGAAAAATCAATGTGTGCGAGACCTGATGGTATTGTGAATTCCAGACACACCAATCTCCACTGCAGAAATGTCTCCTGATGATTCAGGATGGTTGCCGTGTGTGAAAACTGCACATCATCCAGCAGTCAGAGAGTGAACGATGCAAAAATAAATAAGTCAAGGTGAATTTCTTTAGCACCGCGTGGAAGAGAAGCGCACCATCTCTACCTCCCCGCTTGAGACGCACACACGGCAAACATGAAATAGGCAGGAGATGAGAAAAAAAGACAACAAAAAGAACGCAACAGAAACTCTCTGTGCTTCCTCTAAAGTCTTGTCAATCGGAGGGTAAGTGACTGTTCAATATTCTTCACCGACCTCCAAAACGAAGAGGGGGGTGATGTAAGAGTTACAACTGCTGCAGTATATTAGAAAGAGAGAGAGTTAGCGCAGAGAGGAGGGCAGGGAGGAGTAGGAAAGGAAAGAAGAGGAAAACAGACGGATTCAAAGACAAAGAAAATATTTAGTGAAAGTCTTAAACAAGAATGTTTACTTGAATGTTGCATTTTAATTTGCTTCTAAACGCATTCCCATCTGCCGCCTGATAAATTATTTACACAATATCTTCCTTTAAACTTAAGTCATGCTATTTAGCAAGATTATACAATCAAACCATTTTGATTTTAAAGCTCTGCAGCTGTCTCCAAGATGTATCAGGCTTAACAGACTGGCCCTGCCCACACTGGTTGTACTGGGTATCAGATCACAATCCACAGCTGATGGCTTTTCCCTGCTCTGAAAAGCTCCATGTTCCCTGGGGGAAACTCCTACACACTTATTCAGTCTCACAGCGGCATGAAGGTGTGTGTTGTGTTAGATGGGCCGAGGTGACCATTTGATAAAGCACTATTGAACAAAACTCGTTAACAGAGCGAGATGTTGTTGTGTAGGAGGACATATGGAGTGTATTGTAAATGGTGAGCTTTGCAGAGACAGTAGCAGGATGGTGTGAGCCGTAATGCAGTCATTATAAAGAGACAGTTAAGGCAAAGATTTTCAATTTCATTTCACTCAAGTGTGTCAATTAGGATCCGTGTTAGAGTTGGAATTGTGTGAACAGCATAGTTCAAGGCAGTCAGACGGCAGCAATACTGTTTCGAGGAACAACTTTCATTATAAAAATGAAATAATAAAAAACAACTTTGACACACAGTGGGGATCCTCACCCTCTTCGCTGCATTTCGAGTTTGCCTCCTCATTTGTGCCATGGTTCAATAGTTGTTGAAGGTACTTCTGAAACGACGTCTCGGGAGTGTTTTTTTTTCAAAGTGAAAGTTTGAATCACAATAAAACTGAACTCCAGACAGAGAGTCTATAGGGAAAAGGGACACAAAAAGAAAATACATCAAAATGCCACAATAAATGTTGAACGTTTGCTCTATACCAAGAGAAGTCTAGTCTAGCTTAGTGGCTACTGCGGGTCAGAGTATACCTCTTCAGGGACCCATAAAGGAGTTTGTGAAGTTCCTGTGACTCAATGTCAAGTAGGCATTTAAACGTGTCCAGCTTGATCTCTGACCTGGCATACTTGTCAAGCTATCTCAAGTCCAACCATCAAATTGAGACAATGGAGATGGACACATTTTTTTCGTTCTTGGGCTTGTAGTTTTAAATATTCAGCTGCAGTGTTTTGGGACTCAATCAGGAGGAAGTGTCATCTATTGAGATTAATTGACCCTTCACTCATCTCCGCAGGCTCCTTTTGCAAGTAGATTCATGATTATCAGGATTAGTGTCATGGAGAGATTAATTAAAGGATAGTTTTGTTTCCTCTGATATTCTGATCATTTTTTAGCCTTGAATTTGTCGGGTTACTGCATCTTGTGTATATCAAGCAGATCAGTATAATTTGTTACTCCAAGGTGTTTTTTACATTACATTTGTACACTGGTTAACTTTGAATATTCAATGAATTAGCCAGGAGAGAACAATTCTCACAGCTCGATGGCAGTCATTGGAGAGGGCACTCGGGAGCAGTGGTTAATTTTTGAATATCCACGAGGTTGGACCTTAGTTCAGCATCGCCACGAAAGTATTTTTCCACTTTCAGAACACTCCAGTTCCTTTTTAAAGCAAAGCCAAAGTTTGAGCCATGGGGGTTTCTCTCATACATATGAGAAAGTGTTCTTGAGTTCTTCCTCACCAGCAGACTACACACTGCGCCCTGTAAGTGTGTCCCGGTACACCTCACATCTGTAACTAATGGCGCATTTCCACTACAGCGCGGAGCACGGTTTAAGCGTGCCGTGGCCGGCCCGTTTTTGGTTGCGTTTCCACTAGGCATAGTTCCGGCTAGCGGGTACTTTTTCAAAGTTTTCTGGCTCTCCAAAATCCGGGCCAACAACCGCGCTGAGTATGCTTAACTATTAAGAGAATCGCTGGCAACTACAACAAAAAGAACATATTCTATCGTGATTTAATTGTAATACACGTTTCAAAAATGATGCCGAAGTAACAACATACCGATACCGGTTAGTAAAAACCATAAATTAATGCTTTTACAAGTCTGCAGACAAGACGGCTAACTATACCGTACTAAGCCGTGCGAGGCCCTGCAGTGGAAATGCGCCATAAGATGGTTGTAGGGTTGTCCCGAATACCATTTTTCGGGCTCCGGATATTCGGTAGTAATCAACAGCGAATATTAGGATATTCGGCGGGCACACAGCGCGCGCTTCAACACAATGTATTTCGGTTTATTCAAGGCATTCATTTTGTTATTCTACATTATTGTTATTTTATTGTTATTTGTTAATACAAAAACATTTTCCAAAAGGTTTCATAATACGCTCCGAATCCGAGACACCTGAAAAAACGCTGTGAAGCAGAAGCGCAGAAAGAGCATACTACTACGATTTATATTTATAAGATTTATATTTATTTATAATTTCTTTATTGTCTCAGTACTCGCATACATTAAAACAAAATGTGTCCTCTGCATTTAACCCAACCCTATACCATCCTAACCCTCCCTAGGAGCAGTTGGCAGCCGCAGTTGGCAGCCGCAAAAAAGCTTCTGTAAAGAGTATTTAAATAAATGAAAAATAAATGAACTAACTGTAAAAAATAGAACAAGGTAGCGCAATTATAATAACAGCAGCACACATTTCAATAAACGAACAATTTAAATAAAAATAAATTAATGGCTTTATATAGAAAAACAAACTGTTATAGCCTAAATAGAACACGGTATGTATTGCAATTAGCGCTATAATAATAACAGCAGCACACATTTCAATAAACGAGTTCCATCAAGTAGCGACGTCATTTATACGTTTTTGCACTACAATATTCTGCTGCTTTTCTTTATCTTCCAACGCAGCTGTAGCCTTTGCACTTTTTCTGAAGTGTCCCACGAGATTCCTTGCAGCCGAAACTGTGTGACGTATTCTGTCCTGCTTTAGGGCTGTATTTATGCACAGCTGTAGAGTGTGTCCTGAGCATTACTTTGGTTTCTAATATGAAGTTACTGAGTTCCCACTCCTGAGTTATAAAGTGACAGGTGACAGCCATGTACGCCTCCATACGCACCGAGGTCCAAATGTCCGTTGTAAAACTTACGGCAGTTGAGTTTTCAATTAGTTACAATTTGGTCTCGGTGATTGCTGTACTTCAGAGTCATGGCATCTAAAATACTGGAGCGTTTGGAGACAGTGTATTCGGGCTCCATCTTCTTCATTCATTTTCTGAAGCCTTCGACTATGTAAATGGGTCTCATATCCATAGCGATGAAATCTACTATGGCATCTGTTATCTCTCTCTTTCTTTTCTCCATTATCGGTTTTTGGAACTGTAGGGTCTGCTGTATTGTTTTGGGTGTACAGTAGTTGAGGATGTTGATGGCTGGGATGCGTGGAGATGCACCTATGCACCTATAAGTTATTATTAGGCTGGGCTACTCAACGTTATGTTTTTTTATGCCAACAATTGCCTTAGCCCCAGATGTTCCCACATTACTCTGTATTTTTTTATTTTAACTTGCTTGCAACTATTTTCCAAGCAAAGTATGTGCACGTTTTTATCATGTGTAACGTTACTGTTTAAACGGCGGATAAAGCAGCTTCATCATGGCAACTGGACAACAGCTAAGCTACTACTTACAGAATTCAGGTGACTTTTCATAGTTGTTGTGCCACCATGGTAGGCCAGTTTCCTATCGCATATTTGGCACACTGCCTTCGTCTTATCGTCGTCTAATTTAAAATGGTCCCACACAGCTAAAGTCTTCGGCATTTTCTATTCAGGTGTGTGAAGCGAAGTGAAGCATGACGTTCGTGACTGTGAAGCCGACAATCGAGCGGCCCGACCAAGCAAGGAGGCAGAGGCAGAACGTCCAAAATACAACCCGGTGTGGGCATTTATTACCTCATAAACATATGACACAATGATTCACAGCCTCAATCCTGCCGAACATGTGCACACCGTCACCAACCACAGGGATCTCACACCACACTACCAGCTCCCCAACAGACAGGGAAACAGAGCCTAAATACACACACACACTAATCAGCAATTAGACACAGGTGGGGGGAGGAGACAACACAGGGCACCAGGTGCACACAATCAACAGCAACAGACATGGTGAAAGGGGAACAATTTTCAACATAAAACCAGCAAACAAAGACAGACAAACTAAAACACAGACAGATGCACAAACTACATACCGTACATTTCACCACTAACAAAGCTACACAATTCGTAACGGAGGCCGAGGTCTATGGCCCCAAAGATCACCTCCGTTACAGCGACGCTGTGAGTGAAAGCGATGTCAGGGGCCCAAGCTGAGATTGTATATATTTCCGCATTTTAACAGTGCAATTAAAAGTATAAATATAGTATAAGAATATGGCACTTCGAAGAATATCCGAATAACGAAATTGAAAACCGAATAGTAGGTCAACGATCGAATATTCGGGTACAGCCCTAGAAGGTTGGCATTCGGGCTTATAAAAAGGGCATTTGTTTGAAGATGTGTCGTTATTCTAAGACGACAGTCCAAATCCATAATTAGTTTACTTCTGTAAATGACAAAGCTTTGTTTCACCTAGGTAGATTTCTTTGAGGGGGTAGATAGCTGCTTGGTGGATTTGTCATTTTACATTATAGGGAAGCCTAGGGGCAAGCAGACTTTTCCTGAACGCTACTAGATGGATTACCATGGTTACATTTCACCATAATGCACATTTTCTTCTGAACCATTGTTAAAACAGATCTGCTAATATTTTAGCTGACTGCTGATTAGTTCAATGCCGTCTTTCTGCTCCACAAAGCCACGTGTGATTGCAATGCCCCAAACTAAAAGTTGAGAGAAACTAGCACAACAGCAAAATACAGTTGAAACTCTGAGCTGGAGTAAAACATGTGCATATCAATTAGCTAAATAAACTGTTATTATTATGTTTCTGTTGGAAGGGGCAACTGAGTTATTGAGACAACTGGGACTAATCAATTCACATATTAGTTGTTTTTACTCTATCTACATATAAACCCATTATTGGTTGATTTCCTGCTCCACAGCAGTTGTAATAAACATAGTAAAATATGATGGGGGATTTTGATGATTTACAGACCAAACATCCGTATTCTATTTTGGGATTCCCTTTTAATCCCCAGTTTAATCACTACTTCAACCAGGATTTGGAAAGAAAATAAAGCTTTTTGTTGTAGGATTACTTTGTTCCTATTGGCGTTGCCTTGTTCAACAACCAACATACAATTATATACGTACTGTATACATGTGAGGAATTACATTTGTTTGAATTCCCTATCCATTTACTTCATAAAAGCATCTCTGGGATTTGAAATAATACTGATATACAGCAGCTACTAAAAAATGTGTTTTCCCAAAAGTTTGAACCACCTTAATCCTGATAATACCCTGAACAAAGTTAATCTCATGGCTAGACAGGAGGCACAAGGAACTTCCTATAACCCTGGGGAAAAACAAAGAAGGCCATCAAGATCTACCAAACCTAAATAAACACCTGTGAGCAAATAAACACAACTGATTCATTTAAAAGGTCAAGTGCTTGAATCTGTAACAGAAACATGACCCGGCAGTAATCCAACATCTCATGCCCTGCCAAAGCTTCCACAGCCAACAAATAGAAATGTCAGTGCTGGACACAGAGCAGTCTTCACGAGAGGCCCTCTTTTTCATCACTGCAACGTGCAAGGTAAATAGTTTACATGCTGGCCATCAGGGATGAAAGAAATGAAGGCAGGCACAGTAAAAGAAAGCGGCAGCAGGAGATACAGATAGCATGTGAGGCAGAGAAGGAAACAGAGGGAGAGCAGGGGGCTGACAGTATGTGCGTATAATCCTGGATGTATTAAACTCCAGGGTGTGCTGCTGGATTTGTATGTTAATAATGTGCACCAGCACATGGCAGGCAAACGGGTTGTGGATGCTGCCTTCTTTAAATTAGGTCATTTACTATACCAGCAGGACTTAACACAACCTGAGATCCTATCTGCAAACTCTGAATGCACTCAATGCCATCTATTTGTCCCTCTGGACTTACAGAAAAATCCATTTGAATTCATACTATGTAACTACCACAGCAAAACAGATGCAAGTCCATTTCATGCTTTTTATTTCATCAGTAGTAATGACTCTGTGCTGCTCAGTTAAAATGTATTTGAGCATATTTTCCTCATCGTGTTACTCTAACTGTCCATAAGGACAAATGCCCACAGCCACTGAGTACTTCCTGGTTCACTGAGTCTTTCACCTCATCATAATCTATGTCTCATCAAATCACATCAAAGTTATTTCCCCCATGATGTAGCAATTTGTCATTGCAGTTTCAGTTGACTGCTTTGTAAATGCCCTAAATCCACCTTACGTTGACTTTTCTCTTTTGTAACCTGATCAATTCACAACAAGGAAAAGGCTGCTCTGGGTTACACGTTCAACCTGATAATCACTAAAGTTGTAATTACACATCATTTAATAATGGACCCTCGTATCTGAATAAACTTGGGGAGCTTTAAACAATTATGAGTGTTTTCTTTGCTTGTCACTGCCTTTGAACCTGAAATGAAAAACTGTACAATAATGCGGCAGCTTAAACTGTGAGCTAGCAGAATTCGTTAAGCGTCTTATGCATAAAGCAGTTTGTTGTTTAAGAGTTTACTTTGATCTCTAGCAGTGTCACAGGCGCACACTCGCACAAACACATACACAAATATAATAAAGAGTAATAAACTGCAAAATAGTCCATGAACCCTAACTCTTTGAAGTAGGCGTATAAAAACAATGGAATCCCACATCAGTGCAGTCTTCTGGAGTCTTAAATATAAAAGACTGTTTACTCTTTAAAGCCGCTTTAAGAAATGCTATTTTTTTTTCACATGATGCAAAACTTCATGAGAGGATTATTAAAAAGACATGATCTTAGTGAAACACTCGGGCCGATTATGTCTTCTTAAAAAACTGTGCATCACTCAATTAAATTATTCAATTCTAAAATGCCTGCTTATAAAACAGAAAACAGAGGAATGGGTTGGATCCAATCCTCTGTCCGAGGCAGTGAAGTGGGCGACTCAGTACCCACAATGCATTGAGGTGCAGGTGAAGATTTAGCATTTCTACAAAGTCAGTCTTCAGTTTGATTTCTGAGTCTTGCGTCATCTGGTGTCAACTTGTGTCAGCAGAGATTTGAGGTGTGTCTAGTCGCTGTACACTTCAAGCAGTGACTGGAAGAAAACATCTTGAAATAATCTCTCATGAATCATAAAGGTGTCTTTAAACTCTTTTTTTTGGTTGCATGGTTTTCAAGACCTGGCATAAACCGTCAAAGGATGCACATTGCTCAGTGATTTCCTTCAAAAACACATTGGAGGAATCAAATGGCTTGAGTTGTGAGTTCAGCTATCCTTTTTATTCCTTCTCTTTTCAAATGTAGTTTTAGGCAGACGGATACACATTGGAGCGGTTCTATTTTAAGGTTTGGAATCAGCTGTTGATGTTTTTCTTCTTTTCTTTAATTATCAGGATCACACTATTTTATGAATCCTGGTGGAAATTTGGTTTTGTCACAGTTGCTCCATTTTAGAATGAAATAAAACTGGGGTGAAATTAGGCTTTAAATATTTGGGAAGTTTATTTTCTTTGTATATTCATTGGTTAGATTAAATTGGTTTGAACTGTACATTGACAGTTTAAAGTTTTTCCAGTTAACGTTACCTGCTCCAGTTCCAGTACTACTTTATCTTGAGCTGCCAATATCTCTAGTCTTTTGTTATTAACCTTGTTTGTTGGCTTCATATGATCTTAAAACATGCTGTTGTCTTTATTTTTTTTAAAGATATCTATCTTCAGGTTGAGCCAATATAGGTCAAATCTTAAATACACTGTATCCTAAAATGTTGGTAATTGTTGCTTAATAAAACTAAGCCACTCTAATATAGGCTAACATAGAGGAAATCATTGGAAATCAAAAGAGGTAGGCTCAGAAAGGGGTTGATTTCTAAAGGATTCCACATGAAAGTTTATTTGGCGTGTTCCCAAAAGATAACAGTGTCTAGATACTTGTCTGTTTTTCTTGCCTCTGTGACTTAAAGTGCATTAATTAGAAAACATCTGACTAGCATCTCCAGACTACATGCAAGGACGTTTTGACCTTCAGAAAACATTATTTTATCAGAAAAAGGTTCTTCTGGATTATTCCTCTTTCGCAAGAAAACACAAATACAACTTTATGGATGAGTGAATCCTACGATGGTACATTGTGGCCGAGAATCATTTTTTATAAATGCATCACTTTGAAAGCATATCTGACAATCAAAAAGCCCTCTTACAGCTAAGAAAATGACTATGTATTTTCATATTGTGCAGAATAAAATCCTGCCAAAAATCCCCCTAAACACTTGCTAATGAACAGAACGAGTGTATAGTCAGTCAAACAAACTGGCAACAGTTTAGTACATCTGTGTGTCAATGGTTATTTACAGTTTCCCGAAGAGAGTTTATCAAATACATTTTGCCTTGGCTTTTTTAGCACTTCACTATACATTTCAAAACATCTGCGATACATTTTCTCTTTGCCTTAAATTATTTCCATTTGTTTGTAACTGTTTTCTTCCCTTGCTCTGCCTTTATGATTTATTTGGGAATGTGTGCCTGTTTGTTACCTAAAGCAAGAACAACTCTGAAAGATAAAAGCCCTACTTCAAAGTCAGTTCATCTGAGTTCAACCCTATTCATTCTTCCGTCTGCAGCACAGCCTCTCCCTGTTGCTCCTTTCACATTCACAAACGACAGGAAGCAGTCTGAAATATCATTCCCACCATCTTTCAGGTAAACTGTTTGACACCTTGAAAGTGGACTTTGTCATTGTGTCCATTATATGTGTGTGTGTGTGTGTGTGTGTGTGTGTGTGTGTGTGTGTGTGTGTGTGTGTGTGGGGTATTCTAACATATTTAAGCATCTTTTACCATTTTTATATTTGGGTTGAAAGAGGCTATAGTGAACATACTGTAATCCCAGGGTCATGTGATCTACAGCAGCTGCTCTTTAGTTGACTACTAGCTAGATGCAAAGATACTGCCAAATGGTTCGATTAAAGGTAGAGAAAAAGGTATTTTGCCACTTTCTTTTTGAAGAAGATGTAATGCACCAGCCGGCCCTGCACTAGTCAAAGCGTGTGGTGAGGAAATATGACTGGGAATGCCTAACATATAAACTCATAACTGCAGGCAGAGATTGGTGAGGGTAAGCAGAACATTTATTTAGGTTGTTACAGCTGACATAACACATCTACAGATGGTTCTAGCAGTTTATATTGTGGTGTTGGTCAGAAATAGGCCTTTAGTCACTAAAGGTGGAGAACCCCTTGTCTACAGTTTGTTAAGCCTATGATTAAGATAACCCTCCCGACCCCGCCTGTTATCCAATCGGATGTAATGTGTTTATCCAGACAATTAGCCTGTTTAAATAATCCACAATTATAAACATAATCCATTTCAGTAAATGTAATATTTTTGGGTTTTGGATTGTTAGTTAAAAGGATCTGAATATACAATTGTAACAGCCAAGCACATTGTCTCTAGAAAGCAGTCAACATTAAACCAGGTAGAGGAAAGAAGATGCATACAAGTAGCCAAAGGTTGGCCTAATGATAGCACTTATATACACATGAATGCAGACAGAGGTGATAATTCACAATGGAAATCTCCAAAAGGGAACCAAATGGATATAAGTCGAGCCTGTATGACTTATTGGATTTATAACACATTTTCTTCTATAATATAGTAGGAAAGTGCTTACCTAAGTGTACATTTAAAAAGATGAGCACTGTCTCACATATATAAAGTACAACAGTTTGAGAACAAATGGGGTTTGCTCCCTAAGTACCAGTGGGATCTAGTACCCCCCCCTCGCCAAGTTATTCAGTAAATGGAAAGAAGAAAGCTCTGCCAAGTACAGTGGAAAAGAGAGGGCTCATTTTAAAGTGCGTACTATAATCAAAGTTTGCATGTTTGCATTCTTGCATATCTGACAATTGGACGCATGTTATTAGTACTATATCGGATGTTGTTAATTACTCTCCATCCACGTTCACTATTTACATATTAGGAGTTGGACCAGTGAGCAGCGCTGCCAGTGGAAATGCCAAAGCAGGGGTCTTGAATGGTGGAGTGTAAATAATGAATGCTAGTCTACTGTTGTGTCTATATCATACATGAGAAAGCTTTTATGCAGTCAAGAAGTAAAGTCTTGAAAATCAATGTACCGTAGCCCCGAAGTCACTCACCTTTATATTGTAACAATGTAATACACAAGCCTTGGATCTAATAGCAGACACAAGCTGTGCTTTTTAAGTCAAGTGAGGACAAAGAAGCCATACATGTGTTGAAACGGACAAGCCAGCCTTAGTTCAGTTACATGGAAGGAATAGAGAACTGAAGTGTTTGGAGAGTTTTTCTGTACGTTGTGTGTGTGTGAAATATGTCATAGTAGCCACAGGTAGTACAATCTGTTTGTGTGCTATTCAGTTTGTTCATACAACCAACAAAACCTTCGCAAGGTGCTTTTATCCCCATCTTGAGTTGCTCTTGTCCATACAAGCTCAGACGCCTTTTGGCTCAATTTGGAGGACACTATAGTGGATCTAGGTGTTGCAATGGGGTTATAATTGGGAGTATGCATAGCTTTAAGTAGGCAAGAAGAATTGTATCTTTTACACCATATATTTTTTGGACAAATTGCAGGATTACCACAGTGGGTGATTTTGTCCAAGCACATCTCTGATCAAAGCTACTTGAAGAAACTCAGTGATCGTAGAAGGAAGTAATCTTTTGTTCAATCCTTTCAATAACACAGTACTAAATATTTTACACCCCCTTTCAAGTCCTATCTCTTCATCTCCTTCACACTTTCTACCAAGGATGAGGTTTGTTGTTGCTCACTTCAGTCACTTCCTGATTTTGTTTCTTGGATCTTCTCTTTTGAGGGTTTCTTTCATGTTTCTCTCTTCTCTTCCATCACTCTGCCTCAAGAAAAGGCTCATTTTGTGAAATTATTCTGTCTGCCTCAAGGCCTTGGTAGTCCATTAAGTAGTTTCTCACTCTATTCTGTAGGAAAGGTATTTTGTCAGGCATTTCATTGTAACTACCTCACTGGTCTTCTTTTTTTTCTTTTTACAACAAGGCTGAACTATTATTAATACTGTATCTCTGTGTTTTTGTAGTCTATCTTACATGGCAGAATGCAGCATGTAATGTGCTTTGAATGTCTTCAAAGCACATTAATGTATTCTAAAGTACACCATTAGCAACTCCTCAAAGGGCCATTGTACAATCAACCTTTTGCACTTGACATGTATTGATGCAAATATATTGGATGTTGAGAATGTATATGAGGCAATTATTTTCCAGAGAAAACCTGTTGCCATCGTCGTATCCAATGAATTAAATGATTATGCTGCAACTCACGCCACACAGGTTAATATCCATTGAACAGCAAATGACTTTCACAGCGAATCCCTTGAATTGAAGGAAATTACAATTTGCTAAAGCTGAATGTAAATTCAGCAGATGTCTGAGTCAAACAAATGCATCAAGTCCTCTTGATTAAACTACAAAATATAATATGTCTGGTAATTGGTTTAAAATGCATTGATTCAAATAATTAGATTCGTAAAATAGAACAAATTATTTGACTAACTCTTGGAGCTCTGTTTATTGATGTTTAAAATATTGGGGAATAGCTGGTTGCATTATTCAGCTCAATATTAAAACAAACAAACCAAAAGGACAGAAATTGTTTTATTATTTTATCTGCTTTATCCCTGATTGAATTTGATGCATCCATTATTTACTGTACTGGGTAACATGACTATAATATATCACATTTCCATAAAGGCATTGGTCTCCAAAAAACAGTGTTTGTCTAAATATTGATGATGTGGTCGGTAAGAGCGTTTCCATCCCTCCACCTGTTATGCTGGTGTTATTTGCTACCGTCTATCATTTTGCAACGGTATGATTCTCTTCCTTTAATCTTTATCATAAGAAGATTTGCTTGTTTTTAAACAATTTATTTCGGCGCAATAGTTTCTGAAATAATTCATTTGTAAATTCAATCAAATGCCTCATTAGCTGAAAATAAATAAAGAAATGACCCACATCCAAGCAAATAACATTACAGAAATATGTTCAACCTTTGATTCACTATCAGATCAACATCCTATCGTTTGAGGCACTGAGACTCTGTGAAAGAAGATGACATATGATGGAGCAGACTGAAAAAGTCATGTGAGTCTGCAGCTAAATAACATGCAAATTGAAAGGCAGCAGTGAATTGCACTCTGAGGAGTTATTTGCCCTGTGGAGAGTGCCACTGGCAGTCAGTGTGCTCGCATGCACGGCCGCTGAGTGAGTATGAAACCATTTGGCCTGCTGCCTCCAGTTCCAAACATTCAGACCCTCTGATGGACTACTCTTCTGTAAGAGTGCTTTGCGTCCACTTTGAATAAATTAACTAGAACTTTCTTTGTATACTCTGACTTCATGAATGCTCCAACTTGGCAGCAATGTATCCTCCAGTTTCTTGGAGGGCCAATCTTTTGAAAACACATCTCGTGCTGAAGACTAGATGAGATTCAAATTTGAACTCACCCTTAGCTTCTCATTTGAGGATTAACATAACATTATTGTCCCACAATAACACTTCCTGAAGAGCTTCTTGGCAATTTCAATCTTCATGTCTTTCTTGTACCACAACACCTACATTGTAACATATTTACATGATTATAATAAACCGTTATTATTATCATGCTTCATCAGAGAGATGTGTATTAAGCAGGAAACTACTCGGAAGTACAACTACAAAATATCAACTTCATCCTCAACACTCTTTACAATTCCTCCTTGTTAAACCCTTTTACAAAGATGAGCAGAAGTTAATAGAGGGCACACAGTGACAACACCATAATAGGTCATTTTTGGAATACTGAGCCGCATTCATCTTTGTGGTGTTTGATTAATAATCATCATTTCTCTTTGGACATACGAACAAGGCTTTTTTGTATTGGCAAGTCAAAGTACTGTCATAGGATATTATGAGATAATACAATTACAGTGTCCTATGGCTTACATATGCAAACATGATTACAATAACAATTAAACCTTCTAATATTTGTATCAACTCAGTAGGAATCATTGTGTTTTATTACATTTTTTTCCAAAGAGTGGTAATTAAAAGCAACATGTTCTTCCCCCTCGACCATAATTATGAAGGAGCTCTTGAACGAGTCCCTGTAAGGCATCATTTCATGGTCAGAAACCTGACTATGGTACTATGACCGAGGTGTGAGGGGGCTTGTTTGTACTCGTTTGTTCAGTAAAATGGAAGCTAATAACAAATTGCAAGGTACACGTTTTTCTTACAGTAGAATGAGCAACTCATTGGGGCATGAAATCATTATGAAACTGGCATATGGAGGGATGGCAGGCGACGGCCGAGGACTGCACTCACTCAGTCTTCATCTGAATGAAACTCCAAAATCCAATCACAGTGTAATAGATACACAATCAATGTTTGTTTTTTCTGGTTGTGAAGGGTGGTTGGAAAGGCCTCTGTTGCCTGAAAGCCCTTCAAATTGGGGACAGGTTAGACAGATATCAGATTATCAGATTTCATTCTGCTAATGGCTCGGGAGACATTTTTTACTGACGGGTTATAGTCTGTGAGTTTACACAAGACACTCACCATTGTGGGATCTAGTGTACCTGTTTGACATTTAGTATATTATCATAACTCCAAGCAGATGATTTAATCGCGATTAATTAATTCATCATGCCTTTTTTATTAAAGCACTTTCCAGGTTATCTATTGATAGAATTACAAATAAAAAATACTAGCTAATTTCCCCCGCCTTTGTTCTATCTTTAAGTAGAGTCAAACAGTTGACTTTTATGTTGTCTCTGCCTTTCATTCAATACAATAATTATACATTTCTTACATGACATTCTAACTTTATTCTTATATTATACCTGTCTTATTTTTTTAGTTTGTTTTAAATGTATATTTCTCTTGCCTCTTTGATGACTTCTTTAATTGTTTTTTAATGTGCTTTTGCGCTGAGTTCCTTTGGCATTTCGTCTAATTGTTTCTGATGTTTTATGTAGAGCACTTTGAATTGCTTTGTTGCAGAAATACGCCTGTATAAATAGACTTGCCTTGCCTTCAAACTACACCCCTATTCAGACAATAGAGAGAAACAAAACTTTAAATCTAAATTCATGTCAAGACATGACCAAAGGTGAATTTGTCATAAAGACAGCTCTATTTTCTCACACACACATATAATCACTAGGGGTGCATCGAATTGGAAATTATTGGCCGAAACCGATACCGAAAATAGGAAACAGTTGGCCGAAAACCGAATGCCGAAAGGCCGAAAATGATTAATAGAAATTAGGGCCGGGACTCGATTAAAAAAATTAATCTAATTAATTAGAGGCTTTGTAATTAATTAATCGAAATTAATCGCATTTTTAATCACATATAAATATTTGACCTGAGAACAGTGAGAAACAATTTTTTTCACATGGATTTTAGTATTCCATTGAATAATGACTGAATACATAAGCTTAAGCAACAAAACATTGTTAATTTTTCTCAAGGTGGTACTTAACCAAGAACAACAGAAAAGTGCTATTTTTGCCATAAAGTGTAGCAATAGCATATTTAGGAATATAGTACATTTCAGAGATTCAGGTAGCCTATAGGTAGGTAGACCTTCTGTAAACTATAACACTTTGTTTTTTAAGTAAAACACAATACTTTCAAGTACATTCAGAACATTGGAAACCCTGACTATTAGAAAACATCTCTCTGTTGCTTCAGAGGCCATAACAGACTTTGTTGATTTACCAACAGTTGATTTAAAAAATCTAATACATTTCAGTCCAACTCTCTCAATAACCTTGGCCAAAACAATAAACAGTTCAACATAAAGTGCCAGTTGCACCAACAACATAATAAATAGTTCAACATAAAGTGTACTGTACCATTTAAAATAAAATAAAAAAGTGCCAGTGATTGACCTCAATCCCTCCTATTCTTCCAATATCCTGATGAAAAGTAAAATCTCTCTTTTGCATAGGCCACTGTTTGATCAACGCGAATTGGGTGTGGATCCTTGTACTCCGAGTCGGGCTAACGTCCACGCTAGCTTCCACGCTAGCTGCTATATGTTTTGCATTGAGGTGATACTTGAGGCTTGATGTGCTGCGGTGATATGCAAATTCCTTTTTGCATAATTTGCAAACAACTGTGCTCTTATTGATGCTTCCATCCGTCCGTTTTTTAAAACAAAATGTCCCATCCACGGGGCCAGCCAAAGCGGTCTCATCAGCTTCTTCGTTCACGTTTGACTATTGTTCACTGTGGTTTGTTGTTGTCTGAAGTCATGAACGTTAGTTGGTGCTCCAGTATAATCGGTACCCCTGAAACTCATCCAGTGAGAAACGTTCCGTGGTGCAAAAATAAGTGCGATTAAAATGCGTTAACTTTTGTGTAATTAATTAATCTTAATTGACGCGTTAAAGTCCGGGCCCTAATAGAAATATATATATAATAATGTATACATTTTTTACCAATGTTGTTCAGCCACCTGATTATGGAAAAAGACATGATTATGGCAAAACTTAACTTAATAATAATCACTATTATGGGTCCATAAAACATTTATTCAGCACTTTTGAATGCATACAGTACATTAATTCCAAGTCAAGTGCATTTTCTTTTCTCTGTAGGATAACTACAACAAAGTGCATTCAGAACAAAGCCAAGGTGCTTTAAAACTGCATAAACATCTAGGCCAGTAGGCCTGCAAGGAAATAGTGTAAATAAAGACTGTAACAGCCAGGCCTTCAACAACAACAAATGCACCTATAAGTTTGGTAACCTAACGTGTTGTTGTGATGACGTAATCAAAACACGGCGACAAGCACGGCGCGCGACCATGCTCGCGGCTGGCTCACAGCCAACATGTCCATAAAACATTTATTCAGCACTTTTGAATGCCAACATGTCTGCCGCTTGGAGATATTTCTAAATATCAGAGAAAGAGGCGCGGATTGCAATTTGTAAAACGTGTTCAGCTGACATTTCTCGAGGGGGTGTAACTGCAAAGACTTTCACCACTTTGGGATTACTCCACCACTTGAAATCAAAACACCCGGACAAATATGCGGAGCATGATCACCGTAACCCTGTTCTCTGACATTCAGTGATATTTTTTCAGCCGAAAGGGCCTTTTTAACCATTTTCGGCCGATAATTTTCGGTGGCCGAATATTCGGTGCATCCCTATCACTTACATAAAAACAAACATACTACAAGAAATTAAGAAACCACGACTCTTTCTCTGATGTTTAACGTATTTTTGGATCTCATTCAATCAATTTCTGTCTACTTTCCAGAAACTGGGCACAAGAACAGACACTAACACAAACTCCAACACAAAGTGCACACCTGGGTCTAGCCAAATCCATTTTGCATTTTTAGTGACCAAATGTGCAAATGCAATCATGGCACTACTGCTGCTGAACAATGTGGAAAGGATGCTGGAGCAAGATGAATACATCTGTAGTGTTTCCCACAGGTTTTTTCGGGGCAAAATTCTAAACATTCTATAAAGGAAATGTGTTGCACTTTGACTACAAAAATAAGAAGATTTTGTGTTTATACCAAAAAACAAAAAATTGCTACAAATATCAAACTGCTGCCTGTCCCATTTCAAACCATGTTTTAGTAACCAAAAATGTAAACATGAACCATGTGGCCACGGGATCAAATATTGTCGTAATTCTTTCTCTTAACCATCTTTGTTGGTGTATGTCGTTGCTTTTCCTGAGAAACTGAAACATATTCTTTGGTAAATGGATATTTTTCTTCTCCACTGGGCAGTACAAACTCAAGCAGCTTGTCTTTTGAAAACTAATCTAACTAGTACATATGAGACATCATTTTTACAGCATTCAGCTACTTCTTGGTCAGCTCTTTAAAGAATTCAAAGTCTTTTAAATCCTGGGCACTTTCACATATCTGCTAAATGGACCAATTCTTCCAGAAAGTAGGATACTTTAACAAATTGTCAGTTTGAGAAAATAATAATTTACAAAAATATCTCCACCCTAACTCAAGCGCTGGGAAAGACCTTTCTGACATTATCCGCTGTTCCAAGCAGCACTTTGAGTGAATCATGCAGCAGCGCCTTTAGACTCAGAGCGCGTGAATGCAGAGTGCAGTGTTTAAGCTGAGAAGTGCAAGTCCATCTTCATGTAGCCCCAAATGCCTTCAGCTAAAAGATTCATCTTCAACAGAAAAGTGCTGCATTGGGTTCACTGGGAAAGAACCACACAACGTTCCTGGCTCATTCAGCTATGGGAGAGCCGACCCCCAGAAAACAGGTGGGAAAGCTTTGCTTTATTGGTGGGATGAGCTTTAGTTTATGCAGTCAATTTGTTGTCTATCAGTTTTGCCAGGGGAGAAGAGTAATAGTGTCATCATGGAGAATAATCAGTGGAGCGGAGCACATTAGAGAGGAAGTGTTATTGAGCAATGTGTTACCCTTTCTTGTTACTTCCTGGGAGAGCATTTACTGTGTTTGAGTAACCAATGATTGAGACAAGATGCGGTCGCAGGGTGTGTAATTGATGAGCGCCGTTGCATGCAAAACAAGGTGAATCTGCTGTTAAAGAGCAGTTTGTTTTGTTTTTTAAAAAGTTGTAAGTTTGAAAGTACACACTCCTGCTCCATGGTTTGCCTCGACTGTTGAGATACCTGAGCTGCAAAAACTGATTTCGAAATCAAATAGCAGAGCTATGTTGCTATCAGTGCTGCTGAGCAGTACCGTAACACAAATCCATTCATGCAGGGCCACCCTGCAGCTCACTGCCAGAAGCCCTGCTCTCAGAAACACACGCATACACACACCCACAGACACACACAGACAGTATATAACAGCCAAGAAACCATTGATTCAAATGGTTAATATCATTTATACTGAGTTTAATGTGTTTGTATTATCTTACATCACTGAATGGCAGTATCCTTTGGGAGCTTGGCGAGGCTTTTTACTGCACATTCTGACACAATGGTGATTACTCATTTCTTTTCAGTCAGTATGAGGACAATCTTCTCTGAATTTGCATGTATTATCAAGCCACCCTCGTCAAAATGTACCTACTGCAGTTTAGCACATATTCTTCTTTTAAGCAGAGATTTAAATCCTTTAGTTAGGGGGCCAATCATCATTTTAGCTCAGACATACTTCCTATTTAAATCCCCCATCAATCAATTGAACCGTGTTTTGTTTTAATAAGATACAACTTTTAACATTTATTTTTGCATTTTATTTGTTAACCTGCAGCTGTTTACAAATCCCCAGCCTTATTCCTCCAAAGCTCTTCAAATAAACCTCATTGATTCACTGATGTAGCTACGTACGTGTCCTGGGTCTCTGATTCATTCAAATTCTCAAGGTAGAAGTAAACTCTCAACTATTTCCCTGATACTCGGTGGCGCGAGATTCCTTTCCAAAGGGGAGTGTGTCTGTGTGAGAAACGGAACAATTAATAGCAGAACACTTCTTACCAATTTCTGCTCAAAGTCACTGTCACTCAATCTCTAGCGCTTAACCACACACTTGCTACCCACACTACTTTTATACCAAAAGAAA
Organism: Notothenia rossii; assembly: GCF_949606895.1. Taxonomy (NCBI): domain Eukaryota; kingdom Metazoa; phylum Chordata; class Actinopteri; order Perciformes; family Nototheniidae; genus Notothenia; species Notothenia rossii. The sequence goes on along the minus strand of NC_136901.1, from coordinate 70,511,243 downwards.
CATGTGTAAAGACGTGGTTAGCACTTGAACTCGGCCTTGGGTTTCTCACATGGCAACAGGCCTACATCGAGCATCCAAGCTTGCACAGGGCATTTTATGTTGTCACTTTTTTTAAGATGTCACCAGTTTCTGACTATTGCTAGGTTAAAGTACATTTTTGTGTAGCACTCTCACAAAAGTTTGGAGAAACTTAGTTTGAGATTATAAACTGCAGCATAATCTTTCGGAAGATTGAGCTCTCTTCAATCACCAGTTTTCAGAGGTTCACAGAGCTCTGTTTCATCATCAAAGAAATGCCAAAGTGACCTGACCAGGCAGGTGCACAGACATGGAGGATAAAAGATAACCTTGGAGGAACTATGAGCTATTCTGCAGCTAAAACCTGATAAAGAGGATATAACAATGAGCACTGAGACAGAAGACTCTTTCAGAGAGATATTAAATACACTAATTAAGAGCAGTCCTTAATTTTCCTCTAAATCCTCATTGTTAGTTATAAATACTTCAGTGGCCACACTAAGACGAAGCAAAACTCCAATCCGTCTCCAATCTGTAAGAAAAATACACACAATTGCAAATCTCCAACCTTTAAGACTATTCTGGCTAAACGGGGCTAACTCACTCAAATATTAACAGAACAAGCTGGAATGAATTGATGTTGACAGTTGGGATGTTGAACATATATGAAAGTGAGAGTTTTGCATTGTGGTTAAAATGCTTATCCTGGTTCTGATCATATTCGTGTTTTGCTATTCACATTTTACACAACAAGATGAATACTACTACTTTTAACAAAGACTGAAAGGTCTGAAGGACGTGTATTTGGACAGATCAGAACATTGGACGTATCTGCTTTGTGTGTGGAAATGAAAAGGGACCACAGGGTCGGAGTTTCTGTTAACCTTTTCTCTCCTTCCCCTTGCAAGACGCCGGTCTCTCACTACCGCCGTGCAGGTCAGGGCAGCAGTGGATAAAGATGGGCAACTTATCTTCAATTACAAAAAAACAACATTTTGTTCCTTCAGTGCTTAAGAAGTGAGACTCTTTTGCTTGCACCATTGTTTGATTCTTTTACGCTACTTGTCTGAAGCTTTTGCTCCACAGGTAGCCAGCGACATTCAACAAAACTGGATATGGTGTGTGTGTATACATTAAAAAGTATCCCTGTTTCTTAAAGTGTACTCCAGCTATCACATTCTGGTTTCCATAAATGAGAAAAGGGTTTATCCGGGTTGCTGAAATGAGGGTAAAATGTATACATGCTCTAATGAGTACACTGGATTCTTAAAAAAAGGTAACTGGATACTTACGTCAATGTAAACACACATTTTTATATGTATACATACTTTTTAACTAACCTGTACTGGAATCATATACAGTATATACCATTATTTATAGGGACATCAATCCAGTTTGTAAAAGTCAACGTATTTAATTTATCTTCACACAAATATAGTTGCCATTTTCTAATATATATATATATATATATATATATATATATATATATGCAAAATACATTTTAAGAAGAATTTACATGAAGAAAAGGAATAATCTGTGTCGTGTGCATTCAGTTTGTCAGCAGGTCTGCGCTTTCTCACGTCTAAGATGTGTGATCATGACACGACTCACAATTTATTTGTGTGAAGGTTCACATTTAATGGTTCTGTTGTTGTTCAGTTTTTAATGAAATAACACATTTCAATTGCGTGCCAAAGTGAAAAGCAATTCAGCATTAAGATGAAACCTTGAGCTGTACATGCTAATGGCTTTTAGGTCAGTGGAGCCATACAGCGAGCAGAAGGTCAAGGGCCTGAATCGCAGAGCAGAGATTAAACCACTGCAAGCAGAAAACCTATTTGCACAGCACTAAACTGTAACAGCTTTAGATAAACTGAGGTGTACAGAGTGCAGAAAAAAGAGCGGAGTTAGCAGGTAACAAACTGCTCCACTAAACCTAAAAAGATGGCGGTTATACAAGGGAAAAATGATCTACCTTCAAGCTCAGAGTAAGAGATCATTTATATTGGTTTTCATTAGTATTTTTCAGAATAACTTTTTCACTACACACTGTTAATTTTAACACAAATCATTCCAGGGGACAGTTTCAGCTCCTCCCCATTGTCTCTTTTACAGCGAGTAATGCAAAATGACAAAATGGTCCTGGGTAAAATATTTAAATGGTCTTATTCATCACCCATTCAATGAGAATTAAAGAGGTAAATTAGACTCACAGGTGTCTTGAATACTCCAAGAACAAGAATGCATTTATGCTTATTAAAGCTAGTCAGAACATGATTTCCTGAGGCCACAGAATAAATTATCCAACATGGAACTCAGATTGGTAAAGAGTGCCCAAATATACAATAGGAGGCCAGTCAACTGTCAAAAGGCACACACTTTAAATTGTAATAAGTTGACTTTACTTAACAAAGGTTAGGAAACCGATTGCCTCAACATTTCCAAGTAAAGTTAATCATTAATTTTTCATTTGTTTCAACTTAAAAGTACTGAGTTCAGGCAACTTATATCATTATAGTAAACTTGTAAAATCATTCATTACAATGACTATAAAAAGTTGGTTTGGACAACTTAGGCCCCGGCCCCACGAGGACGCATACGGTAAAACCTATGGGTAAAACGCATACGCAAACGCAATCGCAATAGAGTGGCGAAGTCCCTCCCCTTCCGGGGGACCTCCATGGGACCTTATTTCGGAAAAATTATGTATTGAAGTCAATGGAGAGAGAAAGATTATCTTTCGATCCCGTTTGAATTGTGCCCCGAATTACACATACGTTTGTCAATTTAAAAGATAATTTTGCCAGTCAAAAATAAATAAATGTGTCTTAAAACTGTGAAGTAACACAGTCAATGAACTACATCTCTGGTCTCGCAGAACAACACACGTCACCAAGATGGCCGTCACTACTGTCTTGCTAAACAAGGGATTGACTACCCTCACTATCACCACAATGAAAAACGTCCTGAAGAATGTCATGCAAAGCTGCCTGCCTGCCTTCGATTTTCTCTGAACTGCCTGATCTTTTTAATGTTTAACGTCAACCATTTGTGCAGATCGCATGAAGTAGAACAGATCGCCGGTGCTAATGTAGCGTTAGCATTTCTCCCCCGAGGCTTAAATGGTGTACTATAGAATGGTCACACCGGTGTGACAGTGCTCTTCAAAGGGTTCACGAAATATGACTACTACTCTTACTGTTTAACATTTTGGGTTACTTAATGTTACTTCATGTTAAGGCTAATAAAAATGACAAGGCTAAGGCTGTAATGCTAACTAACGTGCTTGCTACTAGCTAGGTAGCTAACTTGATCCAGCCACTCCTGGTCCTTTCATCAGACGAGAAGCGAAAGAACGAGCAAGACCCGTTGCTGGTATGATAACGACCTGGTACTAAGCACACAGGCATCTTGTTAAAATGATCTTATCCATCTGTTATATTTAGCGCAGGAAAACAATTTTGACATCATTTATGACATCACCTACCTACCTCTCTGGGATTTGTAGTCTTTCTAGTTGCGTATTTTTTAGTCTTATATTTCAACAGTTTTACGAAAAACTGTGACTTTTTTGACATGGAAATGATTTTTTAAGATTGACAAACATCATATGTGTAATTTGTGGCACAATTCAAACGGGGTCGAAATATATGTTTTCTTTCTCCATTGACTTCAATACATAATTTTTCCGAAATAAGGTCCCATGAACCGGAAGTAGATGGGCGTGAATTCGCCACTCTATCGCAAAAAAGTCTTCCGTTCACACCATAAAGGTTCACACGCATTCGATTCATTAACGTTCACAAGAGACCGCTGGAAATGCTGGAAACGTTGTAGTACATACGCCAGGCCTGTAAGTGGCGCTGCTGCCGCCACAAAATACACCAAAAGCAGCGAAGAAGACCCCGGAGCATGGTTGCCATGGTTGCCCTTCTGTTTATTCTCCGCGGTGGACGGCGTGTTCTCCTGCTATATATCTCTCAGGTTGTCCACCAGCAGATGAAAAACACCCACCTCTCCGCCTCTTCCAAAGGACGAGGGAACCGTGCGGCAGAGTTTCCGTTAACATTTTTTTTCGCGGGTCAACATGTCCGTTAAAGTTTAAATCTTCCGTACAAAATTAGAAAAGTGCCGGTCAGAGGTCTTCTTTGTTATTTATTGAGCTTTAAAACAAATTGATATCGACTCTGTTCTCTGTATAATAATATTTAATAAACGGTGCCTGCCTCTCTTTTCCTCCCCCTCTTCTGACAGCCCAGCAGCAGCAGGAGACGTGGGGAGAGGGAGGCGGGGCTATTTCATCGTTATCAGAAAATGATCGTATAGAGGCGAAGCTGCCGGTAACTGAGCACTCTCTCTGGGACAAAGGCTTCAGACACACACACACAGACACACACGGACGGACACACAAACACACACAGTGTAGGGCCGGTGGAAGCCCTACTGGAGGAGGCACACCGACAACTAACGTCAATCTACACCGCAGATCGGACGAGGTAAATAACTGTGAGTGGGGTGGAGGAGAGCTAGCTGCTAACGGAGCTAACAGTAGTGGAGGAGAGCTAGCTGCTAACGGAGCTAACAGCTGTCCGATTGTCAGCTCCGGGAAGAGCCAACAATCGGACTAATCTCTAGTGACAACAACAACAAAACATGTCGGGAAATAATCCAAAACAGAAGAAAGACGAGAATGAAGAAGATAAAGGGAAGAGGAGGCCCCTAAGTCAAACAGCTACACAGCTTGCCAGAAATGGGCCACCTGACAATAAAAAAGAGGGCGGTAACGATGTAACAAATGTCAATAAAACAGCAGATGAAGACTCCTGGGTATGTAATATCTGCAAAGTCATATTCAGTGAGGTCAGCACAAAGATACTATAATGTGAAAATTGCAATAAACACACATGTGCAAAATGTCTGAAACTAACAAATGCACAGTATGCAGTCACACAGCGTGATGACTTGATGTGGCTGTGTAGTAAGCAATGCCAGGATAAAACCCGCAATGCTCTGAAGGATTCAAAATCAGAGGAACTGTTGGAAAACAATAAACAACAAGAAACAATTTCATCACCTGAATTAGTAAAACGATTGGACGCACTAGAGAAGAAACAACAAAACTTCATCAGAGAGCTTATCGCACAGCTCATCTCCCAAGACATACCAGTGAGCCCACCTAAGGAGGGAGACAGTGACTCTGTAACTGAGGATGATATTTCACCTACGTGGTCAGATGTCGTCAGGAAGAAAACAATACACGATAAGGTAGTAGACAAATCGGTAATCAGGGAGTTTACGAGAGAACAACAGTCAGAAGAGAGCAGGGAAAAAAACATTGTTATACACAGATTACAAGAAAGTGAGGACGAAAATATAGATGCCAGGAAACGGCATGATGAAGATACGATAAACGATCTGATAAAAAACGAGTTGGGAATCGAAGGGGTATTGGCATCAAAGGTGATACGCCTCGGGACTCGAGAACCGGAAAAAAAAAACAGACCAATGCTGATTACCACAAATTCCACTTTCGAGAAACGAAAAATAATGTCAAGTCTCTACATATTGAAGAACGCATCAGCAAAGTTCAAGTTAATAAGTGTGGCAAATAACCTCTCCAAAGAAGAACGGGAACAGAGGAACGACCTTGTCAAGAAAGCAAAAATCAAGATGGAAGAGGACGGAACGAACATGTTGCTGTTCAAAATAGAAGGACCAGTGTGGGACATGAAAGTGATTTGGCAAAATATCAAACCAAATTAAACAAGACAGAACCCACAAATACACCAATAATAACAACTCAGAGATTACTAGAGGACTTTCTAAGGGCCTTCAATGTCTTTACACTAATGCAGATTCTGCTATGAATAAAATAAATGAACTAGTAGCAAACGTTGATAATTATGACCCAGATATTATAGCTATTAGTGAAGCACTTTCAAAAAACCCACAAGTACAAATCCAGTTATGTGAATTGAACATCAGTGGATATGACATTTTCAGCAATCTAGATCAGGGGTTCCCAAAGTGGGGTAAAAAAAATTATTTAAAAAAATGGATTATTTTTTTTTATCATTTTTTTATTTTTATTATTATTAATAATAACGTTTGCATAGACATTTTCAGGGGCGGACTAGCCATAAAAAACACTCATGGATGACAATGACACTCCCGCGAGAGTGCGGAAAACTGAAATTAATTCACTAGAATCAAGTAGTTAGTTGAAGAAGCTTCCTCACTAAACCGCAGCCACGTTTTAATTATGGGAGACTTTAACTATCCTGAAATTGGTTGGCAACCCATACGGGCACCAGAGAGTGAAAACCACCCTGCATCCATGTTCCTTGAATGCTTGAGAGACTGCTACGTATTTCAACATGTAACAAAACCAACTCATGCAAGAGGAAACCAAACCCCACACGTGATTGACCTAATTATCACAAATGAGGAGGGAATGGTTGAGGATCCAAGCCATGAAGCACCACTAGGAAAAAGTCACCATGACTGCCTGTATTTCAAATTTCTATACTACCATGAGATATGCGATAATCCAAACCGCAAGTTCATCCTTGATAAAGGAAATTATGAAGGCCTGAAACAGGAAATGATTTGGACGGACTGGGCACAGACCCTTGAAAACAAGTCAGCTTCAGCACAGTGGGAGGCCATGGAAGAAAAAATCCTAACAAGTTGCAAGAGGCACATTCCTATGTCATCGGGAAAAAGTAAGAAAAATCGCTCTACTCCAGAATGGATAAATGATAGAATCAAACATCAAGTCAAATCAAAAAACTGCAGCTTACACCTTACAAAGGTTATCTGGTACAGAGAGTGACCGTTGTTCCTATGCGACCTATGCAAAATTGTGCAACTAAGTTAAATGGGAGTGTCGGAAAGTTAAAAGAGAGCATGAAAGATAAATTGCAAAGGATGCCAACAAGAATCCGAAAGCTTTTTATAAATATGCCAGAAGCAAGCTAAACGTCAATGCCACAGTCGTAGATCTGAAAAAGGCTAATGGCAGCCTGGCTCAAAATGACAAGGACAAAGCCAATACACTAAATTCCTTCTTTGCTAGTGTGTTCACAAAGGAGGACATCTCATCAATACCAGATTTCCAGGACAGACCATTTAATAATATACTCAATAAATTGGACTTCACATCAAAGGACATCCATAAAAAACTATCGAACTTAGATGCCTCAAAAGCATCAGGACCGGGTGGCATCTACCCCAGGAATCTCAAAGAACTGTTTGACGAACTAGATGAACCCTTACTTTCTATATTTAAAAAATCGCTTGATGAAGGTGTGGTACCACAGTCTTGGAAGGATGGTCATGTAACTCCTATATTCAAAAAATGTGACGGAAGCAATCCTGGAAACTATAGGCCTGTCAGCCTTACAGCAGTAAAATGCAAACTCCTTGAATCCTTGGTGCGTGATGCCGTCATAGAACATCTTGACTCAAACAACCTATTATCAGAACGCCAACACGGCTTCGTCCAGGGCAGATCCTGTTCAACCCAGCTCCTGGCCTGCCTTGACATATGGTCTCGTACCCTTGACGAAAGAGGAAGTCTCGATGCCATTTATTTGGATTTCCAGAAAGCATTTGATACTGTACCTCACAAAAGATTACTGAAGAAGCTCTATGGGTGTGGTATCCGTGGAGACATACTCACCTGGATCTCAGACTTTCTCAAAAACAGGCGACAGAGAGTATTTGTTAACGGGAAACCATCTGGATGGTGCCCAGTTCACAGTGAAATTCCACAAGGGAGTGTCCTGGGTCCTGCACTGTTTGTCGTCTATATCAACGACCTACCCGATAATGTTAGCTCCATGGTCCAGATGTTTGCAGATGATACTAAAGTCTTCAAAGTAATTAAGTGTAAAGAAGATGCAGAAAACTCCAGTCAGATCTCAGAGAAATGCTGAGGTGGTCCGAGTGTTGGCAGCTCAAAACACTATAAACCTATCCGAGACTCAGAATGAAAAGGACCTTGGTGTGAATGTTGATAATAACCTGACATTTAGTGACCATATCCGCCGGGCAAGTAACAAAGAGAATGGTATCCTAGCAATAATCCGCAGATCATACACTTATTTGGACTCTGACGTAGTACGTAGTTTATAGATCGCTCTTGTACGGCCACTCCTCGAGTATGGGAATGTCGCTTGGTCCCCCATGTACAAAAAGGATGCTGAGCTCATCGAGAAAATACAGAGAAGGGCAATGAAGCTGGTTCCAGAACTAAAGGACCTACCATATCAAGAACGACCGCAAAGTCTTAAAATCCCGAGTATGTATTATAGAAGGGCAAGGGGAGATATGATCGAAGTTTTCAAATATCTCCACAACATCTACAAAACATCATGCCCACTACAACAGGATTATAACACCAGGACTCGTGGACACTGCCCCAAGTTGAAGAAACAGTACTCAAGACTGGCTATCTGCCGCAACTTTTTCAGCCTGCGTGTGGTTGACTTGTGGAATGATCTGCCAGAAAGCGTTGTCACATCCAAGACGGTTAACTGTCTCAAGTCCCGCCTCGACCATTACTGGTCAAACATCACCTTCACTTTGGACTATGTGACTGTTGCCAGCATCCATAGTATATAAAGAACAGTGATCTACTTATTTATGAGCGACTAAAAGGCCTTAGGCCTATTACAGCTGTATCCTATTGATTGATTACACGGTGCCATTTGACCCCCCCAGAGCGCTCCGTTTGCAGATCTATCCACCTTGGGACCCGTTATCGTTTGCGGGGTCGTTTACTGCCATATTCTGTCATCCTAGTGTGGCCGAACGGTCTATATGACACAAAACTGTAACGGAAACTACCGTATGCGTCCCTGTGGGGCCGGGGCCTTAAAGGTGGGGTAGGTAATTCACTTCAGAAACACTTTTTGTTATATTCCATGGAATGCTCTTAACATCCCGATAGCAATGAATACATTAAATGCTTTGACAATAAATACATATAATAATTTCATCTGTGGAAGCAGTAGCGATGTAAAAAGCACGACCAATCATTTTAGCCGGCCCGGCTAAAATAACTGGATGGCCTACCTGCCTGTCAGCCTTCCATCTGTGCACAAACTTATCTCGTGCCCTCATTGGTCATGTGTGCGTTTGTGTGCGTTGGAAGTCTGAAGGAAGTGTGTGTTGGAAGTCTGAAGGAAGGGGCTGACTTTTTTCGGCTGCGTACTTTCAAATTCTAGCGCACTCGAGCTGGTTTCTCCATTCTTACCTACCCTACCTTTAAAGATCTGAGTAATGTTAAATTAGCACAACTCATAATAAAAAGTGAACCTTACATGTGAAAGCAGTTCACTTTACTAGGATAATATCAGGAAACAGATTGCAATGCAGCCTTTGAAAAATAATAATAATTAACAAAAGGTCCCAGTGGGAGGTACTCTCGCTCACTGCATCAGGGCATTTTTGAGTGATTGTAGTTTTAGTTTAAGGGACTTATGGCCAAGTGAGAGCAGCACTCTTTGAATAAATTCAAAAGTGTTCTTTAGTTGTAGAGGGTATTGCACATTTAGGGAGTAGATGAGTCCAAAAAGTAGGCACATGGCATCTGGGAGAGTTTTGATGTCTTCCATCACCATTTTCCTTTCCAATATGATGGCGATAGCTGACGATGCAAGGTGGAGTGAGTCAGGTGAAGCCAGGCTGTCATCAGGGATGACTGTAAGGATCCCGATGGAGCTGTTGGATATGTCTGGGTCATCACAATCCTATAACATAGGCCACAGTAAAATTACAACCACAATAACATTTTAAATGCAGAGTTTACCTTGGCCTGCTGAATGCCCACTTTTGGCCAGTATCATAACAAAAGCTAAAATATATTTATGTAACATAAGGAACAGGATAAAATAGATTGGGCATCCTGTGGCGTAGGATTAAATAATGATGAAAAAAGACTACTTACTAAGCAAGTCTTGAAGAAGTCATTGTTTTCATCACCCAGGATGACAAGAAGGCCATGGAGGACTTCTGTTCTCTTGCCATTAACATCTGTACCCTGAAATTACACATTACACATAAGTGGTCAAGACTAATTTGTTAACAAATAATGTATGTTATTTGTGTATGAAAAAACTTACCGCTGGTGCCCCCTGTTGCAGATGCCCCTCAAGTTTGCGACCGACACTTCCCCCCCCTTGGATTTAAAGATGCCAAAGAAGCGGGGAGTGTATCTATCAAATTCTTTGAAGAATTCTATCTTCAGATTTTTGCTCGACAGGTGACAGAATTCTGCCACAATCTATGGGAAAAGTTAGACAAATTAAGATTTTAAATCTCATTTTACAGCCATCTTGGTCCTACATTAAAGAATGAAAAAACACTAGCTCAAATTGTGCCAGTTAAAAGTAAAGTATGGAGACATTATTGTGTTAGGTTGCTGGAGTGACCCGCTTCACATGCACGTTTCGCCCTGTTAGCTGACTGTGGGGATCCCAGAATGACAGAGCATTGAAAGAGGAGGCTTATATTAAATAGTGTCCATCTTTACTTTCAGCTTAACATGTTATGTACAGTAACTGCTACTACGCTTGGCGCTGTAGCATGCATTTCAGCGGTGCGGCAGTGAAGGGAGTCCCCTGACGACTTCAGAGCCCTAGCCGATAAAAGTAATGATGGATTATCAGTAATCATTTGAAAGTTACACAGAGACATTGGATTAACCTTCAGCAGCGTTTTTATCCTCTTGAAAACAACTTTTGATCACAAAACAGCAAAGGCAAGTCATATTTTTAAATATGGCTCTGTAAAGATAAGTTGTTTTCTTGCTCTTTCCTGGCTGCTAGTTCAGTGAGTTTCCGTCGTACACTGATGAGACCTATACCAATGTAATCTGCGGAATCTCAGCTTTCATATGATATGTTTGTGCAGATAGCATGACGTAAAAAAAGATTGCTGTCTCCAATTATGTGCTAATGTTGTGTAACGTGCTGCTGTTAAATACCAACCACCTATGTGCAATATGTGCTAGATGTGCAATGTACATAGATGCCGTTAATAACTGTGTAATATATACCTGGCTGCTAAATCCTAAGAACTGTTACAGGATGTGTATTTTTTTAAATTATGTAACTTTTAATTTTTTATTATATATATTTTTAATTATATCATAAGTTAGTGCTTTTTTTAAATGCATGTCACATATTTAACATATGTAACATCAAGCTGTCTGTGACTCTTTTTCCTGCTGTAACTAACTACGCAAATGTCCCCTCCGTGGGACTAATAAAGGTATTCTGATTCTGATTCTGATGTAGCGGTAGCTCGTTTTCGTTTTAGACGCTTTAGACACTTGGTGTGGTAATTGTGTTTCGTTTTGGTAAAAATGGTTGATATCATCTCTTAGCTGAGTTGCTTCCTGTTAAGTGGGTATGCATCATTAATATGTTGTTAAATGTTAAGAAGCCCGGAGACGCTGTTTCTTGCAAGATGTTGCGTCCCGCAGGGGCTGGGCTTAACAGGCTACGCCTAAAATGGCGGTAGAGGAGAGTGCAGCAGAAGCTAATGTGTGCTAACAGGGGATGCAGCAGTTGCTAAATGTGTCAACCGTTAACGAACATGCTGCTTTTGCTTTTACACAAGTTTTCTTCAAATAGATTTATTTTACCGGAATGAACTCCGCCGGAACCTTGCAGAGGCGGAGAAACTGTGGCACGCTTACACCAATTGCGCCGCATAAGCGCATAAAGGTGTGCCGCATTTGCGCTTCAGATGAGAGGCCCCCTCCGCGAGGTGAGGTGATAGGCTAACTATTTTTTCAATGCCTTGCGATCTACCCACACTACCTTTGCGGTCGATCACGATCGACGTATTGGGCACCCCTGCAGTTTAGATGAACCACCATTTTGACTTAAACGAGTTAAGAGTCGGTGTTCATCTGACTAAAGAGGATGACTCCTTACAAAAAAGAACGATAGCTAAGGCTGAATGATTTCGGCTAACTTCCCAACTCTGTAGCAAAATATTGTTTGTTAAAACTTAACTTCTCATGGCCTTCGTTCCATGACCCATGACGTCTGACGTCTCTGTGGCAAACTGCGCATGTGTAGTCACCGAAGCCTTCCGAGTTCTGTCAAGTTTCTCCGAGTGGTGTCCACAGGTGTACAAAGAGAGCTGCTCACTCGTACTTTTAAAGTAACGGTTACTTCAAGCTGATGAGTTAAATAACTTCCCTCACTAGAAAGTAGTTTGAACTTTGTTGTATTGAGTTAAGTTAACAAATAATGTAGATTTCAGTTGATGTCACAATTTTTTTCAAGTAAGGGGCACAATTACAATTTCTAGTGAATACCAAGTCAAATTGTCTTTAGTTCATTAACAGCACTAATGAATTATTAGAATCTTCATCAGTGTCAGAATTTGTTTGTTTTAAGAGTTTGCGAAGAAGCAAAAGTAAAAGGATAATAAAAGTGAAAGGGATTGCATAAGAGTATAGCCAAAGGACCCCCGGTGCCCCATATTTTTCTGTAGCCATCATCAATCAAACAGAAAATGAAGTAAATGTGTGTTTAGTGCTCTGGTTCTCCCACAGTGTGTTAAATAAACAAGGGACAGTGAATTACATTACTTACATTGCGGCCCACAAGATATATACTTTTGGATGCAAAGAGACAATGAAAAGTAACTTACCTGTAAGAGCTTGAGTAAAGTTACGTTTGGAATCTATTGCACCCATGACACCATATCCCTAAGCTGTATGTCATGAATCATTGCTTGATTTGCAAAAATGTCAAACAAAAGCCATGAACTGAAACACTGAGGCAGTGTCTGGATTATTTGGTCACAATAGTTGTCTCATTAAACGTTATTTAAAATTTGAACATCAAATATCGCTTTTTATATTGGCAGTCTAAGCTGTCCTTGAGCTTCAGGATGGCAGAACTTATCTGTATACATATTTAAATTCATGAAGCAAAAGAGTATGTTTGGCTGTGAAATTGATCTGAACCTCACACATGTTTCATGTTGCAAAGCAACACCGTAATGTTTACCAATATATCCTTAGCTTGTCTGTTTGAATAGTGCATGAAATTACATTTAGAAAATGCCCTTTATTCTGTTCGACTCATTATAGGTAAGGCAAGCAGTGAGAAATGGCTTTGAATTATGTAAAGTAGAGCTGTCTGACAGAAGTTGAGCTGAAAAGTCCAAACCTTTGGCATTACTGCTCAGCTCACTTTTGCAGGCACGTGCACACATAGACATCAAAGTGGGCTTGAGCCCCTGCCCTTTTTCTTCCTCCAGAGAAAGTGACCTTTTTACATTTTTTATAAATGAATATATATCTACTGCTGTTTGCGCACAGTTTCCCTTTCCAAAAATATATTGATTGAATACAAAATTAAAATATCAGGTCGGGAGATTAGACTGTGAAGTTCCGATGCTCTCTCTACCCACCCTCCCTCCCTCCACGTCTCCTGCACAGCGGTGCGGACAGTCATCGGCAGTCCCTTCAGAAAGACAGGTAGCAGCACCTCCACCCTAACTGTCACTTTAGACAGATGTTACGCCCCTTTCCTTTCAGATGCGGAGAAATTATCACAAGAGTTAAAATGGTGTTTCATCACGTACATTTACTAAAAAAAAATGCCATCACAATGCAAAATTGTGAATACTAAAGAAGACCATTGTCTCTGTGTTAGCTGATTATTTTGTAGAATTCTGTTGAGTATTATACAATTGTGTGAGTGTGAGGATATTCAAATAAATTGGTAAGTAAGTCAGAGATATGCAACTATATTTAAGTTTTTGTTTTAAAAACTTTTTTTATAAATGATTATGGGAAGTGCCCTTTTTCTCACTCTCCTGCCCCCCAAAATGTCTGTGCATGTCCCTGAACTTGTGTGAAGGCGTGGATGGAAATACATTTACAGTTTACTGTGAACGGACTAGGTGAGTGGCACATTTAATATGTACAGTGGGGCAAAAAAGTATTTAGTCAGCCACCAATTGTGCAAGTTCTCCCACTTAAAAAGATGAGAGGTCTGTAATTTTCATCCTAGGTACACTTCAACCATGAGAGACAGAATGAGGGGAAAGAATCCAGGAAATCACATTGTAGGATTTTTAATGAATTAATTCAGGATGAAGGTAAATTCCTCTATAAAATAAGTATTTGGTCACCTACAAAAAAACAAGATTTCTGGCTCTCACAGACCTGTAACTTCTTCTTTAAGAGCCTCCTCTGTCCTCCACTTGTTAACTGTATTAATGGAACCTGTTTGAACTCGTTATCAGTATAAAAGACACCTGTCCACAACCTCAAACAGTCACACTCCAAACTCCACTATGGCCAAGACCGAAGAGCTGTCAAAGGACACCAGAAACAAAATTGTAGACCTGCACCAAGCTGGGAAGAGTGAATCTGCAATAGGTAAGCAGCTTGGTGTGAAGAAATCAACTGTGGGAGCAATTATTAGAAAATTTAAGACATACAAGACCACTGATAATCTCCCTCGATCTGGGGCTCCACGCAAGATCTCACCCTGCGGTGTCAAAATGATCACAAGAGCGGTGAGCAAAAATCCCACAACCACACTGGGGGATCTAGCCAATGACCTGCAGAGAGCTGGGACCAAAGTAACAAAGGCTACCATCAGTAACACACTACGCCGCCAGGGACTCAAATCCTGCAGTGCCAGACGTGTCCCCCTGCTTAAGCCAGTACATGTCCAGGCCCGTCTGAAGTTTGCTAGAGAGCATTTAGATGATCCAGAAGAGGATTGGGAGAATGTCATATGGTCAGATGAAACCAAAATATAACTTTTTGGTAAAAAACTCAACTAGACGTGTTTGGAGGAGAAAGAATGCTGAGTTGCATCCAAAGAACACCATACCTACTGTGAAACATGGGGGTGGAAACATCATGCTTTGGGGCTGTTTTTCTGCAAAGGGACCAGGACGACTGATCCGTGTAAAGGAAAGAATGAATGGGGCCATGTATCGTGAGATTTTGAGTGACAACCTCCTTCCATCAGCAAGGGCATTGAAGATGAAACGTGGCTGGGTCTTTCAGCATGACAATGATCCCAAACACACCGCCCGGGCAACGAAGGAGTGGCGTCGTAAGAAGCATTTCAAGGTCCTGGAGTGGCCTAGCCAGTCTCCAGATCTCAACCCCATAGAAAATCTTTGGAGGGAGTTGAAAGTCCGTGTTGCCCAGCGACAGCCCCCAAACATCACTGCTCTAGAGGAGATCTGCATGGAGGAATGGGCCAAAATACCAGCAACAGTGTGTGAAAACCTTGTGAAGACTTACAGAAAACGTTTGACCTCCGTCATTGCCAACAAAGGGTATCTAACAAAGTATTGAGATGAACTTTTGTTATTGACCAAATACTTATTTTCCACCATAATTTGCAAATCAATTCTTAAAAAATCAGACAATGTGATTTTCTGGATTTTTTTTCTTTCTCATTTTGTCTCTCGTAGTTGAGGTATTCCTAGGATGAAAATTACAGGCCTCTCTCATCTTTTTAAGTGGGAGAACTTGCACAATTGGTGGCTGACTAAATACTTTTTTGCCCCACTGTATATATTTATATATATATATATATATATATAAAGAATGAAAAATAAAACACTTACACCTACTCCTGCCAAGAAATGAATAAGGTAAACGTAGCGCAATGGGACAAAGCAGTGCTAGCATTGTGCTTTTATCTGTGTTTATTAGAGCGCTTAGTTGAATAATCAATTTTGATTGGTCAATCTGGACATTCAACAGTCTGTTATTTCTCTATAGTGGACCATTGCTAAGGATGCACATATCATCGGACCTTACGTATGCCCACTGTTGAGTGATGACAGATTACTTTTCTGTCTCAGCTCAACCTTTATCATTGCCAACTCTTCACTTGAAAAGCGCCTTTTACCTGTTCAAAACTTCTGATCTGAGTTCACCTTTATAATCTTTAATGTACTTGGACGCCTGCCTGGCCTCCACTTGTTTCCTCAGCTATCTTTGTGCAGTGAACACCGTTACCTGTGCCCGAGATGGCAAAGCAGTGAGCAATAACGATCCCTGCTCATGGAGTTTTTTCCCAGATACCATTGCCAAAACTGCAAATACAGCCAAAGGCAGTTAGGCCTAATTAAAGCCAATAACCCATACGGTTTGATCACAAACTTCAATTCCAACTGTGATAGTGCAGCCTCCCTGCTTCTTTTTCGGTTAGGTTAATTTGCACTGATGGACTAGAGAGCCTACTTCTCCTCTTTTCTTTTCAGCCTCCAACTGAACCACATTAGCATCTACTATATATACCTTTAATGTGTAAATGAGTGCTACTGAAGAACAAGATGTTTACAGGGTTGCATTTTTAACTGGGTTGTCATTTGTTTATTCTAAATTGTCTGGGTGTTTCTTTGACTTCCAGCTAACTTGTCAAAGAAAAAAATCTGGTGTTATTAATAACATTAACGATGGCTCTGTTCTATTGAAGTGTCCCAGTAAACCATGGCAGTGTGACGGTGAGCCAGCATACACAACACCAGACGCCAAATGAAATTCAGCCATCATTAATTTTATTATTCACACCTGTGACCGTCCTCTGTGAGAAACTCCTATTGGACCATCCTTCTTAAATATTCTAGTCTGTATTATTATTTGACAGCATGTCATCTGGTGAAAGTGTGGAGATATAGTTTGCCTACAGGAGACGATGTTATGGGTTTTACTCCTCTCTGCTCCTTTGCTGCTGCTAGGGAGAGCAGATGTTTTGAGGTTTGCAGCCAATCGGTTGCACCGTTTGAGACATGGAGAAACGGTCATCATCGCAGACACCCTGTTGTCAGAGAAGCGAAAATTGTTCATTGTTGTGATTCACTCTCAATACACACGTGTCACTTTAAATAGGCCACAAACACCGCGTGATTGCGTGTCAGATCACAAGAACACAAACAACTTGATGCGTTTGCACACCAGATTGAGTGAGACCTGATGCATCTGTAGACTTGACTGCACACACAAACACAGATTCACCTCACTGAACTTCTGGAATGATAGAAGAAAAATATATGTGAGTTTTCTCTTTGACCAATGATGTGATGAGTAACAAAGGTCTTCTTCATAGTGTTGATGAAGATACATGCACCATACATAATCACAAATGTGTGGTTTCAGAATCAGATGAACAACATAAACAAATAATATACCTTATTCCATTGCTTGTTGTTTAAATCCACCCAAGGTTCAGACCAGTCTGACACTGACAGTAATTTATATTACCCCGACAACCCCTAATGATCCTGTTGACAGTGTTGCATGTTAGCTGTATGTTAGCTATGTTAGCTTCTCAGACTGACAGGACGAGCTGCTTCACAGCTCCCAAATATTACAGGTTCCAATAAATAACTTTTAAAGTGGTTATCCCCAAAGAATGATGTGCTTAAAGTGTAATTGGGAGATTTCATCAACTCTGTTCACCAGCTGTCTGTCATTTACATTTTTAACCATCCACGACTACTAATGAGCTACCTGTCTGAAACTGAAGTGAAACAACGCTGTCTTCTCAGAGAAAAACGTACCACTCTGTTGGGCTCTTTCAGTTCTTTGGTGTTTCTTACTCAATTAAAGTGCCTTTTAAGATGGCTGTAAACACTGCAGATACTGGTATTCAATCATTATCATATTAACAGGACAGCCCAGGTTTCTTCCTTGTTTTTTGCTAAATAAACTATAATTAGATTCAGCCTTTGAGAAATCCACAGATAAGCTTTCACCTTTTTAATATCAAGCTTAGGTACAAAATACCCTTTTTTCATTATAAATGTCAAAAACATTGAACTCCCCATAAAAAGGCAAAACATGTAAGTTACTTCTATATTTTATTTGGTATCTGGGTCTTGTCCAGTACATGGTCATGTTGTTTCCTCTATATTTAAGTCCACTTTTAGAGTCAGTCTCCAGCTTGAAAAAAACAGTGGATGTGTTGAGTGCAGGGAGTAAAATATGTTTTTGGTAAACCCAGAGTGAAAGCTAGTGTCAGACAGAGGATCAGCATGTGTCTATATTAAGGCACATTTATCTAAAATGTGACATTCTTTAACATGGTTTGGATGGTTCTTTTTTTGCGCTGTGCCGCCCACAAGGCATGACTGAACACAAGCACAGTATGATTTCTCTTCCTCCTGATCTCTCTCTCGTTGCCTGTCTCCCCATCCTTCCCCACTGTTTGAAGCTCTTTACCTCATATAAACCCAGCCGGTGGTAGGGATGCAGAGCGGCAGTCTGCGGTGAGACTGGCTGTGTACCCTGGTTTGAAGTGGAGATGAGCAGCCGATCGCTGCGTGGAGCCTGCTTATATCTTTTAAACTCTATAACAGCGCCAGGAAGAATGTAGAGCTGCTGAGCCATGACAGCAAACTCTCCACTGACATGTTTGCATTTTTCTTCACCGCAAACACAAGTTTCACACTGATACAATGACGTCAAGTAGTCCTTCTAGTCCTTTCTGCGTAGACATAAATGTGTGATTTTACTTTGGGGCTACTCTTTTGAGCTTCTAATGGGGGGATTATAAAGGATGGGCTTTTAATAAGACAACACAGCCAGGAGTGAACAAAAGAGCTCTCTTTTACTGTTGGTAAACAAAGTGTGAATGAAAGATGATCTGCCCTCAGCTTCAAAATGTGTCTCATACCAACCGTGCAAAAAGCAGTTTGCAAATGATCCTCTGAACAAACATTAACCTTTTCAACAACAACAAAATAAAAGATCAAAAGTCTTGGATGACCTTTTTCATGGTAGCCACTGACGCAAGCCTCTTTTCTTTTATACATCTACCAGTGTGCATAAAATCAATATCACTTTCATATTGTGCTTGAACTGTATTTACAGTCATAAAGTTAAAACAGTGAATAGGATACAAATATTGTTAAAGTAAAGCTGTAGTAAATAAGTATAATAAAACAAAATAAAAAGTGCATTTTGAAGTGTGTGTATATATATATATATATATGCATCATATAATATATACTAGGATTTTGTCCGGACAGAATTTATTTTACCGGACAAATTTGGCTTACCGGTCATGTTTCAATAATAATAAGAATTGTGTAGCAGAGTTTCCGTTAGCAGGTAATTACCGGACTATGACCGGATATGCAGATGTTTAAAACTCAGTTAATGGGGCTCATTTTTATATACAGATTGAAAAATTCAGATTCATTTTTCAACAAATGATTCCAAAAACAACAAACAACATAATGATTACAATCAAACACACTACTTGTAGTAGATGAAGTACATTATTAAAAAGTTTACATTAACTTTGTAACACGGGAGAAACGGATCCTCTCTTTTCCCCTCTCCCTCTCTCTCTCCTGAGAGCCCGTCAGTTTCTCATGCAGCTCCCTAAACTGTGGGCGGGGCTTCAGTTGATTATGCAGGAGCTGTTCTCTCTCTCGCTTCCGGTTATACTTCACTCGCGTTTATGTTCATATCGATCAGATCCAGCTCTCCTGATAGGCCTTTATAGAGTGCACCGATCAAACTATTAAGAGTGAATAACGGCCGATAATGACCGGCGGCCAATCGATCGGAGCATCCCTAATTATTACCGGACATTTTGACCGGCAGGTTTTGAATTTACCAGTTTTTAAAAATGTTTTATTTTTATATATATATATATATATGTATATCTATATGTATATGTATGTATATGTATATATGAGCACACATTCTATATATCAGGGGTCACCAACGTTTTTTAGGATGAGAGCTACTTTCACAAAATAAAACAAGTCGGGGGCTACTTTTACTCCTCTTTTTTAGTTTTTGCCGTGTATTAGCACATTTTAACGTTATTATATGCTTACCTTTAACCTTTGTGTGCTGTTTGGGTCTGTGGGACCCGTTTTCAGTGTTTACTAAAAGAACATGTATTCAGTTTAATTATTTTAACCTGCTTTATTTGGGGGTGGACCTCACCTCCTCTAGGGGGGTTTTGTAAATCTGGAAGTTAAATGCATCAATCTGGTGCACTTTGAGCACAAAATGAATTGATGGATACAGCTCTCAACATTTATATGAAAGGGAGCTGTATAGCCTACTTTTCAATAATCCAAAAATCTTTAGAATATGATCACAACCAATAACAAATCATTTAAACTTGTTTATTCTTATCTCATGTTACCTAGTTAGCATTCTTTATTTTTATTTATGCATATTTTACTAAACCCTTTTAAACTGTTTTTTGTTTTTTCTACTGTCCTACTGTACACACTGGAATGATTTCTTACTTTATCTATATTAAATAGATAAAGGTGTGCTCTCCCTAGCTCTCTCTCTTGCTCAGAGGCTGTGTGCTCCTCCGTGGCGATGACGGCTTTCGTTAAATAATAATAAACATATTTGTAAAGTGGGGAGACAGTGGGGGGGGACATGCCCAAATGCAAATTACGCCATGCGTGTGTGTATAATAAATAATAATAATAAAATATATATAAGAGAGAGAGAGAGAGAGAGTTTAATACATTTTGTTTTATTCATTATTTATATATTTGAAAATTATTTCATTTGCAATGTTGAATGTTCACTAAAAAGTTCTGTTTGAAAGAATGTACTTGAATTATTATATATTATCATTATGTCAGTGGTCTTACAACGGTGCCGACAATATTATCGTTTATCGCAATCATTTCCGGGAAAATGTATCGTCCAACACAATTAATTATCTTGACAGGCCTAAGGGCATACCCCCTTTACAGCTTTATCCATAACGATTATAAACTGCTTAGAAATGAAACCCCACTTGTTTAACAGTTGATTTACACTGCCATGTTCCTTTCATGAAATTGTATTTTTGACAGCATATCAGACAATTGCTATATCTGTGATAATAATAATAAGTCATCTTAAATATGCTGTAAGCAAAGCCAAAATATAAACCCAGAACCTTTACGAGCCTGGAATCACAGACAAATGGTTTGCGGCGGGCTGTATCAGGTCATGCTAAATTAGGACTTTTTCATATTTAGACACTGAAAAAACTGAATATAAAGCCACTTGTGTGCCTTTTCTTTTTTTGATATTGCCAGGGTAAATTCAAGGCTACCATTGGACCTAAGGCGATGTGAGCGCAGCTGAGCCAATGTAATGTTTTGCCTTTCTTTTGAGTGAACTCGTTTTACACAGGCAGGGAGGGAGAGTGTGTGCTTGTGTGTGTGCTCTGACCATTCCCAAATCTCCTCTGTAGTGGAGTATAAAGAGCAGACCCTCTGGTGAGGCTGGTGCTCTGCTATACCTGCGAGCCACACAACCATGTTAAACCTGCTGAACTCTCACTTTAGTTAACCACTCATCAAAATTATTTTCCGTGTTGCAATGATACTTGAGCAATTTGCAGAAAAAGGTTAAAGAAGTAAATGTCAGGGCTATTTTTTTGACTTTTTTGGAAATGCTTCATGCATTAACCTTAAAAGTTCAACAATTTTACAACACCTTTTTTAAAGTGTGATACCCTGTACTCATCCCTACTGGTCTGGTCCAATCAGTTTAGACCTCGCAGCACTCTGAAGAGATACATTAAATGTGTTAGGGCAAGAATGACAATTAGGTGTCAGTCTGCAAACTATTGAGAAGTCATGGCTGTAGACGTTACGATGGGTTTGCTGACTGCATTACTGGTATGCTTTAAAACACTGCTAAACCAAAGTCAAGTTAGTCAGAAAAAGTCAGAAAACCAACACACAATGGGGATTGACGCTTCTCTTGCTATGTTGGTTGAAATATTTTATATTTAATCAAAAAACATACACAAAGGTCTTTAAACTGGTTTGCTACATACACAATGTAAGCTATGTAGGATGTGATGCAAAGAACGACAACAGCATTAGTCTTTTGCTTTATTTGTGTTATGTATTTTAGACTTTTTATTTTAGAACTTTGGAAATAGCGTAACACTTTATCTCTATCCTTCCACAGCCCAAAGCACACCAACAACGGTAGCAAGGTTTGAACAATCGCAGTTTGTGGGAGGTTTGGCGAGCTGTCAATATCACGAGTCAGCACAGTAAAAATGCTTGGTCATGCCATCATTTCTTCAAAAGCATTTCGAATTTAAATTCAGCAGGCACAATCGATACATATGCCTTCAATGGTATGGCAATCAGATGTTCTGCCCTGCCACTTTGTTAAAGGCTTTGGCGCCCAATGCAGGACTTCAGTAGTCAGGCACCGAGAACACAAAGCATCAATATCACACATAATGATTTTCAATTAACTGTGAAAGCCAAAACCTTGCTTAGCCTGCTGCCACAACGACCCCGTCCCTGAGAAGTGGCTGATGATGGAAGGATGGATGGGAAGATTGATGGTGATTATTTTAGCACAAAGATAGACATTTTCTTTAGAGAGGATATGGTAGAGCAACACGTTCTCACTCCCAACCCGTCACATGTTGACGGTCGGTCAGGGCCCCTCCCCGTCACTCTATTACGGACAGGGTACCCCTTGAGAGTCAGTTTTCAACTATCAGGGAGTCCCATTGACTTGCATAGAGCTCCCTGAACGTTGGTAATAGAGGAGTTGGGATAGCAGCGAAATGCTCTCCGCAAATCCATTCTCACAGCGTTTATCAACCTTTTCTTTACTCAATATCAAGCCACACTTATTGTTTTTACTTCTTTATTTTAATTGAATAATGTAGGACTCTTGTTGCCGTGAGTTATGGGGAGAGTAGGGGCTCAGAATACTGAAATCTGTATTGTTTCATAGTTTTTTCCTTCTAATTTTGTATTCTTTTCTAAACCACACACTGTTATTTACTCAACAATAACACATAATTATCCTTGTCTTTATTTATTTGTTTGATTAATAAACACAAGTTGGAGTCCGTCCGGACCGAGGGTCGGAGCAGCTCATAGTAGTTGCTTTAGAGAATTTTACTCCCGGAAGTAAGTATTTTCTCCGCTTCGCTTGACAAACCCCGTGATAGTCCTCAAACTCTGTGATTGGATGTTTGAGTGTGCTCCGAGGGTTACACCGAGCGTCGAACAGCACTTTGAAATGTGATGGAACCACGGCAGACTGTCCAAAACTGGATTTGAACGGATCCACCCCGTGGTGGTCTTATGTCTGTGACCCCTCCTGTTGTTAATTGATAAGCCTGAAACATGCACTTGTCAAGGTTCAGAGGCACATTTTGCAAATATGGCAGTAGCCATCGATCATCTTAAGATAAGATATACTTTATTGATCCCAAGTTGGAAAAATGTGCGTTACATCAGCATGTGTAACAGTTGTAAATATGCAGTGGTGTTTATTTGTAAATCATTTGGCATAATCACAGAAATGATGTGTTTTATATTTAATATTTCTGTGTTCTTTATTTATTGAATGTTCAATACCTGACAAGGTCGGAGATGAAAAACTTGGGTCGCAGGTTCTTCAACAGTGCATTACAAGACATCTATCAATATGTGTCTACCTCCACCATTAAACTCGTATTCTGCACATTTCTTATACTATCTACATACATCTTATAAGAGTATAATGCATATGTATAATATCAGTTAAAATAAGTGCTTAAACATACAGTAGTTAACATTGCAGGAAAGCAATATATTAGTACTTTGTCAGGCTTAATATGTATACCCCCAAAGCTTTTTTCGTATTCAAAATAAGACCTTGACCTAAAGTATTCTTTAATGTTTAAATAAAGCCTTATTAGTTTGTCTGTCTGTGTCTCCTATTAATATCTAATAATACAAATAATACATTTCAATAACGTGCTTTAACCACCAGGTGTGCCTTTCTATCAGCTGTGCACCGTTATGGTGTAAATATACCAATATACCGATTGGATCAAATATAAAAGTCAGCCGAATTAGTGTTGATAATGCACGGAGACTTATATTGTGAATAGAAATTGAAGATTTTGTTTGAATTGATATATTTATGATCCACGTCACATATTCAGTTTCGGCGGCAGTTCCTGTTTGTCCGGAAGTCTTCTCATCGGGGCTCTATAAATAGCAAACTACGGCAGATATGTAATTTAATGCAGCCGAACCATGTATTACAATGGCGTTATGTGATGACCTCCAAAGAGAAAAGCAAGCAAACTCGGAATAAAGTATTATTTTTCACAAAAAAAAATCGAATTTCACATCAACAGGAAGTCCGGTAAACTATAATGTCTGTGCGCAACAATACCCCAACCCATAGATCCGCGGGTGAATAATGTCAATCACCACATTACACACATCCCTTCACATTTAAATTTAAATTTACATTAAAGTATTTCGTGAGGCCCTCTTAAATGTTTTTAAATATAATTAGGGTTGTAGTTGAAGAGTTTGTAACGCACAACGGCACTTCCATTAATTCCACAACCACACACATGGATTAACATTACATTGCATTGCATTTAGCTGACGCTTTTATCCAAAGCGACTTACAATAACATCGATTTAATACATTAATGCAGCCTTTGTTTCTGATAAAAGAGGTGTCAACCGGCTGGGGCAACAAGAAAATCGGCGAAATCGAGTGTGACTATTACAAAATAAATAATTATATTAATATTGACAATAACAACCGACCGTCGGGGAGCGTTCTCATGGCGTCTATTATCAACGCTATGGGAGGTCTACGAAGGTCTATGGGACGCCCTGCCCGTTGAAAACTGACTCAAGGGGTACCCAGTCCGTAATAGTGACGGGGGGGGGGGCCCTGACCGACCATCAACATCTGACGGGTTGGGAGTGATAACGTGTTGGGTAGAAAACAATAAACATGCCGAAAGACAAGCAAGTCACTTGACACACCAACAGCTGATTTGGAGGTGCAAATTGACATTTCTAATAAAAGGTGAAATAGTATTTCTTTACCATGGAGTCATTGGGATAGAAGTTCCCTAACCATACATATAGAGGTGAAGACTGTTATGTAATTCATGGATAATCTAGCTTGAAAATCCAACTAATTACGGTAGGTGTAGTTCATTCATGCCGTTCATTAAGACATCCGGTGCCATGGCCTCCAGAAATATTGACATCAGACAGCTGCCTGGATCGTACAACACACACCAACTGTGCAGAGAGGAATGTCACTTCAACAGCATGTAGATACCCTCCAGCCATGACCCTATTTGGATTGTAGTAGGTGCAATGCAGCATGGCAGAAGCTGCTCCACAGGATTGGCTTGACTGCCTTTAGCCATCCAGAAAAAAAGAATTAGCTCTTTGGAAAGTCTCCAAGCAAAAAAATGAAAGTGATAAGAAGCGCAATAAAGTGAAAATAGCCTTTTGGTGCAGCCTGTGCTCAGAGAGCTTCAAAGAGCAGCATGTCAACAGACCAGATGCAGCAGCAGACATGACTTGCATTAGTTACTGATGCAGAAATGTAGACTTCTATCACTCATTATGAGCACAGTGAACACAGGCTGTGGCCTTGCTGCTTCAGTTACAACATGCCTGGACTCCTAAAGTTACAGAGTGTTTTTCCAGAGGCTCAAGTTTCTAATACTACATCAGTCTGTTTATATATTTTAGTAGTTAAGTTGCTATGTGGTGAGAAGAGTATTGTCATCAGAAGTATCCAAGACTATAATTATGGGATGTCACAACTCTTCAAAACACTTTAATTTCAATTAGGATTTTATGGCCATGATCCGATTGTATGGTCAATTAGATTGTATTGTTTTGTTTTTGAGCACCGAAACTAAAGGGGATCAGGATCAGTGTTTTTTTTGTGCAGATTAGGAAAGTCAAACTTCTACCTTTTTTAGTGTTGTACAATTCCCAAATAATTAACACAATATTATCCTTTAAAATTGTAAATGGACTAGTCAGGGCATAAAACCAATCTTTATGCATTGAAAAAATAAATCCAATCCTGACCTTAAAATCAAAGACAAATTTAACTGGGGATTTGGAGAATCGTGACAGCTCCTAATGAGCATGCAGCTCTTTCCTGGAAGAGAAACCCCTGCAGCCAACAGGAAGTAATGCTCTATCTTAATGCATACATAGTGTGTCGTTCCGAATAACTTAGAGGATGTCAGTAGTTTGCACGAGCAGTATCACCTACCCTGTTTAAACAAAGAGACAGAAGAGGGTTACGGATTTTTACGAGGGAGACTGAAATCAAATGAAAGACGTTCCCCTCGAGAGAAAAAGGGTTTAAAAGTTTTGGCTTCGGTGATTCTAAGTGTTACTATTGAAAGAGCCTCTGGCAGATTTCCTGCCACGATGTGCGTTTATTGCTCTTGATTCACACCACAGTCCATGGTTACACTCATTCAGTCTGTTTTACCTGTAGAATCCACGACAATCCAATCCATTTGATTTCTATAGCACATTTGAAAACAACAGAGTTGAACAAAGTGCTGTAAATCAACAACTGTATAAAAACATAGCATAATACATAAAAAACAGACAGGACATGAAACAAATGTAAAACACGAGACAATGAAACCAGATCAGAAGACACAGACTGAACAATTATCCTACATGACGCAAAAACAATACAAAACACTATTAAGATAAAAACCCAAATGTAAAAGCACAAACGTCATACCTGGCGTGTAAATGCCACGGAAAAGACACTGCGTTAATGCAACAGATACACAAGTTACGAAAAGAAGAAATACATAATAGACGGAGTGAGTTAAGTTCCCTCCCTGGAGTCCAATAAGTGCACGAAGTTCCATGAAATATTCCCACATTTGACTGAATTACAAATAATGTGTCACTATCACACATAGGGACTAATGTAGAAGATAATAAAGATTAGATTGTTCTTCCTCAAACAAACGGCCTTTCAGAACAATATTACCCTTTTGGATTAGGACGCTCAAATGAGTTCTCAGTTTGCTTTCAGATTGCCAGGTTCAGGTTTCAGGTCCCAACTCCCATTGCAATATACAATATTAGCATATGAGATATGGAGTCATGTAACCTGACTCATCTGGGCTCAGACAGCCTCAGAAACTGACAAATCTTACTGTCCTTCCTACCACGGCACTTGGAAATATAAGGCTTTACTAATAACATTTGCTGAAAATTCAAACAAAAGTGTAATCATCGTAAACTGTTAGTGTGCCTTTTGCGAAATTAACAATGTGTTTGATTAAGGCAAATGTTGGGTAAAGAATATAAAATATAATGATTTATTGTAAAACTTGATTCCTCACCCTAAAGTTTAATAATTTGGCAGTAAGTGCAGTGTTAAACCTGTAAAACTAAACATAACTGGCATAAACAGCAGATATTGTTTACTGTCTAATTTAGTCCTCTTTGCAGGGAACACATTCAGGAAGGTTACCTTTCATTTCTTTAGACAGGTGCACATTATTTTACAATTGGTCTTTAATGAGCATGCCGTGTTTGTGCAGATCTGTCTGAGCTGGGGGCCCATCTTCATTCATTTTAGATGAAATGCCTGGAGAGATACCACATCAATATTCATGCACTGATGATTACAGGAAGCAGGCAAAGATATTGCTGCACTGTTAAGTGCAAAGAGATGTCAAATGTAAACATGTACAATGATCTATGATATGTAAATGACAAAATCTGATTAATGGCTTCAACTAACCTCACTGACCTCCAGTAAAGGCACGTTTAATAATTGCCCTCCAAGACCCTGGGTGACATTGGGAATTGCATTTATAAGGAGTGAATGGACTGTTTTGTAACATGCTGGAAGAGTGCTATTTAGAGCCAAACATCCACTCTTCTGGGCAGCATTCAGACAACTCCACTAATATCCAGCTGGTGTTTTGATGAGGAAGAGTTTTCTTGTGACTATTTCCACACTTTATTTAATACCACCGAGAGATACGCCTGAAGATGCTAACGCAAGCAAATATTTTCACCACGGATTTCCGCTTTGTGCTTTGAAGCATCACTTCTTAGCAGTAGTGTGTGGATAGCTGATTCTCAAAGTAGCTCAGGTAGGTATTGATTTGCTGAGGATAAGAAGGATAAGAGTTTATCTGACTGGGACTTTGGGGAGGGAATAAATACTCCTTGAGAGTGAATGTCAACAAACTCAACAAAAACACCAGTTTTGCCATGAGGCACAATACCAGTTTATATTTAAAGACTTTTATCTCACAATTTTAACTCAAAGCAATAAGGAGCACCTCCCTCCCCCAAAACTGCTATTTAGGAACGGAAACCATCTCTTAAATGTGTATTTGCACAATGTAGAGGAAGTAAAGTGTGTCAAAGTAGGAAAAGAAACATTTGAGAAATATACTGTCTGTTGTCTCTGTGATTTGTTGCTACTTACAACTTGATTGGACAGCTAAACATTTGAGTGATATGATTAGCTACGTGTCGTGTTGCACTGTGCATTATGAGGACATCAGGTTAATGAGAGATCTGCCAACATGTCTTGCCAACTGGGAAAAATCTGATTTCTTATTGTCTGGGTGTAATTCCCACCTGGGTGTTAAACAGTCTGCTAGATACTGAACACACTGATGAATAGCTTTTGTTTGGCAAATTAATACAACAACAACATCTTGGCTGTGTCATTTTGGTAAGCCATCGCAACTGACAAAAGAAACTGGGTAAACATACTTAATATTAATCAGTAGCTTTCAACAGAGTAAATGAAGTGGAAAAAGAACAAAAACGTACACTTTGACGTTACTTACATCTATTTGAATTACCTGGAACATATTTATTTCACCTTCTTTTGCACTCTTCACTGATTCTTTTTAATCATCATTTAGGCTTTGTCTTTGAGTTGGTGCCAACTAAGGACATAGTTAATCAATGGTGGCCAAAGCTGAACGCTCACCATAAATCATGAGGTGTTTTTCTCTAATTTTCATGCACTGTGCCAAAGATTTAGCTTTATTTCGAGAAATTGCTTTTTAATTTCATTTGGTGGCTGTGATATTTTCCACACCCTGCTTAGCAAAACGGGAGGTCAACAAACATATGAACAAAATGGTGTTTTGTTTACATTTGCTGCTACCATCTGTCAGTACAGAAGAAAATAAAAGAAGAAACATTCTTGAAAACATTAGTGTGACAAACCCTTTGAATAGATTTAGACAAACAAGGTTCTGTTTCTTGTAAATAGCTGTTGTATTGGAAAGTAAAGCTGATTTTGTTTTGAAAATGAGATAAAGAAACCATATGATTACCTGTAGTGGAACTGCAGGTGACTCAGGCAGACTACCAACTCCTGCTGTTAACCATAATTGCAATAGCTGACACTTATTTGGATGAATCCAATATGATGGAATGGCAAAGCCTCATGACTTTTAATTCATATTAGATGTGATGCACCTCCTGGAACAGGTTCTGTAACTCTCAAACTATTTTTAAGAAGAATCCATCAGACCATCAGAGGGAGCTGTTTTCTTACCGTTCCTGCCAGTGGGTGCTACTTAGATGAGTACCAATCATGGACATACTAATGTTGCAACCTACAGGCAAAGAAAGTAATAGCTGCAGCCAATTCAACACCTACGCCACCTGCAGGCAATTAATGTTTTAGCTGCTTTTGTTACGGCTTGTAGCTGAAGAACACAATTCTCCTGTTAGAAATAATGGATACGGTATTGCTCTGCCATTTTATTTTATGACATTGATCAGTTTTAAAACCTGCTAATTATTTATATGTGCCCTGTTCTAGTGCTATGATTGATCATGTTTTCATAACATTAGCTTTTAAAAGACCAGCATGTCGCTTTCCTTACAGTATTGCATCGTGACCCCTGTATCGTGAGATGTATTTAATCCCCAGATTCTTGCCTATACACTGAAATATTTACTACAGAGTTATGGTAGCTCTGAACACTCCAATTTATTTTTGTCGGATTAATTATTGACTGATCGAGACATTGGCACAAATTAAAAGATGTATTGTAAAACTGCTTAACCTAAGTTCAATGCTCGCAAAACAAGAAATCAAAGTAACAATGAAACAACCTGGCAGTTAGTTCCAGCGTAACATTATAAACAGTAATTAAGTAGATTTACATAATTATTTGTACATCATTTAAAAAACTGCAGTCATCAAAAGTGTCTTTCTTCAACCATTCATACCGTTCCAATACCAAATATTAAATCACATGTAAAGTCTTACTAAATACTAAAAGAATAATTCCTCTGATAGATATTTGTGTAAACCTAGTGCAGTTTGCAAAATCCTCTCAATACAAAAAAAAACACTACTAAAATATTTTTGTGGATAATTTTCTAAAATGTCTTTTATGCACTTAAGATACGTAATTGTTGATTATCTTGAGAAAAACAGCTAGTATTTGGTGCAGTACGTGTACTGTTTGGACATGTTTTCAGGACATCCTGTAATAGTGGCTATTTTTGAACAAATTGAATAGACGCCTGCGACTTGGCCTCGGAAAGCTCCTCAGGATGTTCCAGTGAAATCAACAGTCATTATCAGCATCATTAGGCTTTACTGCTATTCAGTCCATTAGGGTTCTTGTATACAGTACACATCATGCAGCATTACGTTTAGATCTACAACTTGAAAAGTAAATCCATTACCCCCTGGTCTGACTTGGACATCTGCAATGTGTCACTTTCCACAAAATCCTGATTATCATTTGGGGTAAATCATGTTACGGTGCTAAATGATTACTGACAAAAGACAGTCGTAGCCATTCATACAGAAAACACTGAGTGAATACTGAAATGCAAAAAGCTTTTACTATAATGCAACAAAGGGCTAACAAAGATGCAGCTGGTTGAACTTAATTTAATAAGTAAAAATCCCTGTCAACCCTTTTTACGTAAGGCATCAGCTCCCATTTAGGCACTAAAGTAACTCCTGAATGCCAAACAGCAGGCAGACACACTTCCTTAGAAACTATTGAAACACTGTGGATACAAATGTCTGAACTTGTTGTCAAAAGATGAGTTTACGTATTGATAAGTCAATTACACATGGTAATAGTTGAATAGAAAACCTTTCATTTTCTTTCACTATAATCGTTTCCATTACAAATTTAAAAAAGCAGCAAGCACTACATGGCAGTATGTGCAACTATCACCTTCCCTGCTTACTATTGATTTGTCGATAATTACTAATAACTTTCCTCTTGGGCCATTTTTGTATTTCTTATTGTCTTTGGCCCTGGGCTATAGAGATGAATGTTGCCAGCAGATTTTGTTAGCTGTTGCCATTAGACATTTCTTCTGGGAGTTTGCCAAACAACCTAAACGAGGCTTTCTGCTCTCGCCTGTATTGTTAAACTTGCCGTTAGCTGGGGTCATTATGACTAGCAGCTCTGGTAGCCCTATTTCAGTGAAACTCCTCCGCAGTGAGGGGTACTGCCTTCCTCTGCACTGTATATTGCTGCTCCTTCTGCTTTTCCCGCTGATAGGTGGCACAACTTGGACTGGAACAGATGCAGCCCTGCGAGTCTGAAGCTGCTGGCACTGTGTTTCTGCAGATATGACTGCTGTGTGAATAATACATTATAACAATAACAACCATAGTTGGGTATCACTAAAGCAACAGGAGAATTAAATACAGCAACTACAGCAATCTCAACTCTGCTGCATGTGTTAAAGGTCCCCTATTATACTTTTTTTTTTAACAATATATTACAGTTCTCAGATATATACAAAACATGTCTCTGAAGAGTTTGGCTCGACATACCAAACAGATCATTGCAGCATCCCATAATCCCCTCTGTTTCAGCCCTGTTTCCAAAGTGCTGATTCTCTGTCTGTTACTTTAGATGAAAATAAGGAGCCCCTCCCCACGCCCCTCTGAGAGATATGTGGTTAAAAAGAACACAATGGTGCTCTAGGAGGAGATTCAGGTGATAAGGTCGGGGGTGTTACCTTGGTTGCTGATTGGCTAATGGTTACACGAGACAAAGAATCGTTATGACATCATAAAGTGGCCAAAATCTGATCAGCTCATTTTTAGACAGGTTTTTATATAAATGGATCAGGACAAAAAGTGAGCGAATCTTCTCTTTCAGAATCTCTTTACACAGAGGGGACACATGTTTATGTATAAAATATATGAAAAAATGGATTTTGCATAATAGGTGACCTTTAACTGAATGGTAAATTCACTTTTTTTGCAGTTTCATTTATGATAATATCTGAGCACCAGAACAATGTGCATGCTCATAACATTTGGCTTAGCAAGCTGCCTGTTGTGCATAACTGACACTTGTGCTGTGGTGCGTTCATGTGCTATGTCGTGAATCCACAAATCTACTGCTGAACCACAGCCTTTGTAATGGGGGAAGCTGCCGTTCTGACCCCAGTGCTGTTTGGCAGCCAAAGCAGGGTTTGAGTATCCAAATCATCACAATAGCATTTGAATGTGCCACACACACAGACACAGAGCAGCCAGATTTCCCCCTCCCACACAATGAGAACCCATACTCTCACAGAACTAAATCAAGATTGTGTAACCTCTACAACCTTGGCCATGGAATAGTGAATCAGGTGGATAAAGATTGCAGCTTCCATGATGTTGTGTATTTCTCCCAGAGTGCCGTGCACACACAGCATTTCTAAATTGGCAACAGTGAATGTTGAGACCTGGATGATTTGTACAACCCTGGCAGCAAGGTCAAACAAGAGGAATGTAACTAGAGCTCGATCCGTGCCGCAGTATGACTAATTGCCGGGTATTCTTTTTTTCAGACTGAAGCTGTTGTCATCCAGACAGCTTAACAGGAGCGAGACAGTCTGGATGTGCAGTACTTTATCAACACAATGGCTTACGGTTGATTATTTCAAATGATACAGACATATAGATAACAATCAGTGACATTCTCTCCAGGACAATGATTCAGTTATTTCAAAAGGGTTATGCAGCTTGTAGTTGAAATGGCCTTTGACCTCCAGTGCTACAATCAGGCAAACACATCCATCTCTGTTCCCATTTCCTCTGTGTAGCGATAAAGAGTGCAGTTGTAGAAAGAAATGGGGGTTAGAGAGCTGGAGCTCAGCCCAGTCCTACCAGTGCATGCTGGTCCATGGGCATGAATGCAGGTCTGAAGGTTAATTGCTTCCAGATGTTCATCCTCACTAGTTTGTTAATCAGATGAAATGATCAGTCTCCCGCAGTCAACAACACATTATTGTACACAATTTGGTTTTCTTGAAAATTATTCGATTTTACCCCCTTCTATTATAAATGAATGTAAAAAATGAATGTAACTCTTTGCATGGCAGTAGATTTAGTGAATAGGAGAAATGGGACTTCTAAAGCCGTAAACCTAAAACAACAAGGAGCTAAATGAAGCTTCTGAAGAAAACAGGATTTGCTTGAGGTCCTGGGCAGTTAAACGGTTTGCACCAGCCAGCTCATTTCCTCTTTGGAGAAAGTATCACCGCTGGCGTAATTCCTGATGGCAACACTGATTGATGATGCTGTAAATTCCTCCTTATTCTGCTTTACAAAAATATCCAAAAAGTGTAGTTTTGACCTTTTGAAACATAGAAAAGTTCTGCTTATGTAAAGTTTAATGCACTTAATACTGCGGCTATAGAGTGCCACAGTGACGCGTCCTAAAACCCGGAAGAAAGTTAGCATTTTACCACTTCCGGTTCCTTCGCCAAGAAGCAATGCATTTTCTCCATAGGATTTGGAAAATAACTGGAAATAAGGTCTGGTGTTGACACACATTGAAGAGACGGATCACGTTTTG
>NC_136901.1:70250911-70477354 GCF_949606895.1 Notothenia rossii | reverse complement strand
CTCTATAGTGTAGCAAAGAAAAGTAAAGGCTCCATTCTGTCAACGAATGCCCTTTCTCATAGTTGAGGAGTTTTTATCAACTTTGTGTGAAAATGAATGGACTCTGAATGCAGTTTACAAAAGTGCATGGAATAGCACAGCTTGTGACCATGAAGTATGCTTTCTTGGATTTAACTTGTTGGTCCCTGTACATTGCGTATATCATAAAATACATTGAAAAGGAGGATTGAATAAGGGCTTATATGTCTTGCGTTTTGCTTTAAATAGCTTACTTTGTTGTAAGACTTATTAAATGGCCGTGTCCTTGGCTACAATTATATTGCAATCAATGAGTTGCACCATTATATCAATAGTAGGATCTAGCAACCCTAATCAGTGTTGTGTAAATAATTAATTATATAATCGCAGTGATTTGAATAATCTTGTTGTTTTAAATCTATAATTCTTATACCAATTCTTCCCCAGCTACAGGGTTGTGTGTGCATGTTTGTGTTATATGGTGGTCCTGCTATGGAAACTCTTGGGACAGCTCTGCAGCCACTAAATCCTGGAGGGGACAGGCTTCCCCTGGTTAGGAACATTAATAAACTGATGGGACCAAAAGTTCACTGCCGTGTTTTAAGGCAAGTAAGGACTAATTTCCTACACTTGAAAACTCCATAGATAAACTCCTAGAGCTCACATTATCCTGTTTGATGGATGGGAGTCGAGGAATTGCATCATTATCCCCAAAACGGATACCTATACTATATGTGCAGGATTATCTGGTCTTCTATGAAGCTTAGTTGTTTCAGGTTATCTGGAGTAGATTCAGAATGTTTAAAAAAACACATGGCTTTCTTCACAATTTTATTATATCCCAGGTCATTAAAAAAAACTCACACATTTGGATTGAAATAAAAGCGATAAACTTCAAGTATGTTAACGAAGCTGCCGACTTGCACCTGACAAAGCTCGCCCATGGCACTTCATCAAGTGAGCAGGGGAAATGACTGCGTGCTGTAAACAGCGATTTGGGGATTAACTCTCCTATGTGGGAAGATAAAAGACAGGCTGGATTAGAAGAGAAACGATTAATGTTGAGTTGTGAATAGACAAAGGCTGATAAATATTTGGTCATAATCCTCCGGTCTATAATCAAGATGACAAACACAGAAGCTGAACTTGGAGGTGGCGGTAGAAGAGGAGTAAACCATACGTGTGGATCAAGTAACATAAGACATAGAAGAACAGTGGCTTTACATGTGTTTGTTCACATGTGATTTATAATGTATCCATGGTTATTACTTTATTTTCAGACTTCTAAAGTGAGGATATTTTTCTCTTACCATGTGGTTTCAGTGTATTCTGTTAAAGAAATGCTTTCTGTCTTGTTGAGAGTTAGATGAACAGATGAATTCCACTGTCATATCTCTACACTAAGTAAAAAGCCATAGCTATAGGGCTAGCCTGGCTCTGTCCAAATGTTAATACAAACTCAACCTACAGTAGCAGCATCCCTAAAGCTCTGAGCTGTTATCCTGTATGTTTAATTTATACAATAACTAAAGTGTAAAAACTGCAAATTGTGATTTTATGTACAAATAATCACATCTACTTACAACTTTAAAGAATATCATAAATGGAGGTGTACCTGTAAAGAGTGTCATTTTTTGCAGAATCATTCAAACGTATTACATGTAGTTTATACAATATTAGCTTAAAAAAGTAGAAGATATCAATCAGAAAGTTATTTTATATCTTTCATTAAAAAATAATGAATGGTGTCTGTTTTGCGTGAATCAAACAAAATAGGGCAATCTATAATTAATTTGATTCGTTTCACCTTCTAAGCTTATCACTAACACTCATTACTATTTAATAATGAAAACATTACCAAAATAAAAGAGTATCAGATTTTACCCTCTCTTATTTATTTGTTGGGATTTTGATTACACACCTCAGTGGATATGCCATAGGCACAGCACATATAAATGCATGAATGTGCATGGTTATCTACTACATTTGTAGATAAACCATGAGAGGTGGACTATTGTCAGTGGGATGGAGAGTCTAGTCCTCGTGAAAGGATTTGAAAAAGCATGCGAGCACATGGGGTCTAAGAAGTAACAGAGCAGTGAAAGCGAAAAAGCAACATAAAGCAGAGGGACATTAAACGGCATGATTTTAACAGACCCATGAAGAGTGGTTATTATGCGCTGACTCATACATGCACGTGTTGCCTGACTAATGAGAAGGGAGTTCAGAGGAATCTAGTGCAAACTAGCCAGGCTGAGCTGGTATGTTGGTAAATGAATCTGTTAACTCCTGTGATATAGTCATTACAGAGACATTGGTGACATTGTACTAGGTTGCAAATTGAAACAAATGAAACTGCTTTAATGAATAAATGGCCCCGTCTGTAAATGATAGCAGGGGTGATTAAAGAAGTTAATAAAGAAGGTGCTGGGACCCAACCAGGATATTATATCATCCTTAAATATTGCCCCACACTTTGCAGAGGTGAAGTACTGTCCTCCTATCGAGAAAGGGTGGCATTGATGAAGAGATCAGATTGTTTGTATCATCCTGAGCTACTCGGCCAACACAAAGTAAGGGGAGCTCATCCTCTGAATACCAAACAGAAGGGCAGAATGAGGATAGATAACCAATTAGTGAGATGGAAAGAGAGAACGAAAGTCTCCAAAGACAGTTTACTGGTGGGCCTAGGGTTCCTCCTGTCTCCAATTTGCAAGTAATGCAGAGGAGATGGTCCAAGACATGTTCATAGATGTTGCTGTTATGGACCCCTGCTGGTACACAACAATCCCTTGTTGAGGGAGATTAGCTTTCACTGGAGAATTGAATATCAGACTTACTTCTTGTTTGCTTTTCTGTTTATCCTCCTCCCTCCCTTCCTCTCTGTCTTTGTGATTCACAATTTGACCCACATGACATAATAGCGTCTGCGGGGGGAAAAAATTATTTAGCTTGCTCTCGAAACAGATGTATATTTGAAAAAAATTAAAGAAATATCCACTCAGAGCTGTTCTTATGAGGTCGAATCATGCTGCATTATTATGAAAAAAATATATATAATTGTTGTTATGTGCAACTGAATAAATCTTCAGGGTTTTTGGTGTGTGTGTGTGTGTGTGTGTGTGTGTGTGTGTGTGTGTGTGTGTGTGTGTGTGTGTGTGTGTGTGTGTGTGTGTGTGTGTGTGTGTGTGTGTGTGTGTGTGTGTGTGTGTGTGTGTGTGTGTGTGTGTGTGTGTGTGTGTGTGTGTGTGTGTGTGTGTGTGTGTGTGTGTGTGTGTGTGTGTGTGTGTGTGTGTGTGTGTGTGTGTGTGTGTGTGTGCTATACAATTGACAGCTGTGTGCTAGAATCCGCCACAGTCCAAAGAGACAAAAAAGAAAAGGAAGCAAATGACAGAAAATAAAGAAAAGTAGTCTTCAGTTGTTCTTTGACTTTTCCGCCTCAAAGCCTGTGACCCCAATCTCAGTCACAACAAGATGCAGGGAAAACATCAGTCATGCGAATTCTCAGTTTTAAATCATCATTATTCCTAATTCACATAAAGCGTTCTCTCACCCTGGAACTCACCTTCAGTGCCACAGTGTCCGGACGTATTGATATTGCCAGATTGCCATTTAGACGCACTGATATTAAAATGCAGTCCCTAAACTGCTCTTCACTGACCTTTTTATGTTGTCACAGAGTTTGACATTTTGTTGCGATGAACCGTAAGTGACTGTTGAATGGCAGCTTTGACACGGCAGTGATGTACTGTAAGGGACATGATCTCCTTCTGTAAAGGACAGAAGTGCCCTGAAGGAGCCCATGTGGGGAAATGGGAACATGCAGATGAGGGGAAGGGAGGAATCATGGCCATCATTGATATTGGTGGCACCGGGCGTGAGTGATGGTATTTTAGAACCGCTCAGGCGTCAGGCCGTTCACCTCTAATGTCAGAGATGATCACACACTAATTGAAGTAATCTAGTGCTGCTAATCATGGTTAAAGAATCCGCCCTTTTATCACCTTGGACTGGTTGTTATGCAGACTCGGTGACCCAGGAACCTTTAAATCAAGCTGCACAAGAGAAAGAAATGGAAACGGCATGATACAATGGGGCAATCCACCACTCTCAAGGGCATTCTTCTGTCAGTCACTTATAGCCTTTTACAGAGAGAATAGTGGGTTTTTCATCTGAAGCATCTAGTAGTAGAGCTGTAATATATATGGTTTATATTTAGAAAACGGAGTTATGATAGAAAAACTAAATAAAGATTTTGAGTACGTTGGGTAAATTACCAGAAATGTAAAATAATGATCAGGAAGGATGGTTAGTTTTGTGATTAATTGATAGTTGATTTATTTATAGCCAAAGAATCTAACTTGTATTTGGTCTTTTTTCTTGAATTTGTTTTGTCCAAAGCCCCAAAATATTTAGTTGACTGTTTTCATGTGAGTCTGCAAATCCTCCCAATTTAGTAGTAGGAAACATCAATTGTTTATTCATTCAGTAATTGTTTTTTGATATCAATTAGGGCTGCAATTGATTGTTTGATTTTCGGTAGAAAAAACTTGTCCAATAAAATGTCCGAGACTGGTAGTATATTCTCCATCACATCTTCCAATATAATATCGTCAAATTATTCCGTGTTTTCAAATTCCGTTTTTCAAATCAGCAGCCCAGAACCCAATCAGTACACTTTAATAAAGGGCATTGGATGATCGCAGTTGAGGGGCTGGTATCAGGGATGTTTCTTGCCTGAATAATAATTCAAATAAAGTATTTGCAAAATACGTGATGAATATGTTTTTGTTGATGATTTATACATGAATTGAGCAACAGTTACAACTCTACAGGAAATTCTACTTTACAATATGGAATTGTTGGTGATTAAAGGCTCATATATTTGAAGGAATGAAGATCGGTTTAAGTAGCGGTAACTAACCTGCAGCACATTGTTCTTTGGGGCTCTGAATTCTGAAAACATTTGTATATTTACTTTACATGTGCATTAAGACTTGGGACATCCCGTGTCCCCTTATTTTTCCTCTATACACCACATGGCTCTGTCAGAGGCTCTCATAGCTTCTCCTGCAGAGCAATAACACTAAACTAATATTTATTTCTCGGTCAAAACACAAGTTGTCGCATGCATCTCTGCTTGTCTGGCTGACATGTCTCAGGGGATGTCTGCACACCACTTGAAGCTTAATTTAAACAAGAGGGAACTGCTTTTCTTTCTAGGGAAGGACTCTCATTCATGAACTTTCTATCAATACCGTCATCTCTGCTGTTTCCCCACTCAGACTGCAAATCTGGGTTTGACAGTGGACAACCAACTGTCCTTCAATGCTAATACCCTCTCTCACAAATACACTCTTTACAACTTCAGTGGGATACCTCCGTTTACTGACCCAGGTGATGCAGGATCTGGTCCCGGCTCTCACACCTTGACTATTGCAACTACATCCTGGCTGGTTTGGCCTGAGTGGTCTTTAACCTCCCACAGTTCACTGCTCCCTTCACGTCTACCAGTAGCTGCTAGAATCCGCTTCAAGACCCTGGTACAGACCCACCGTGCTTTTAAAAAGATATTGTCCATCCTACATCCAGGACATGGTTAAACCATACACTCCAGCATGTGCACTTTGCTCTGCATCAGCCAATCGGCTCGTACTTCCTCACTGAGAT
The DNA here is from genome assembly GCF_949606895.1 of Notothenia rossii. Classification (NCBI taxonomy): domain Eukaryota; kingdom Metazoa; phylum Chordata; class Actinopteri; order Perciformes; family Nototheniidae; genus Notothenia; species Notothenia rossii. The sequence continues at coordinate 70,471,666 of NC_136901.1, read as the reverse complement.
AATAGGCGCTTTCACACCACAGTATTTTTCCCACAAAGGTTCATCAGAACTTAGTTCATGAGAACTCTTTAGTTCTCATGAACTAAGTACAGATCGCGTTCACACCGGAATAAATCCCTGGGGGAGGATTAGGCAAATGAGCCGCTGACATCACTTCTTCTTCTTCTGCTTTGGGTTTACTGGCAGGCCGCAAACAACTTCACGGCGTATACTGCCGCCCAAAATCCCCGGCCGGAAGTCCCCGGAGTTCGGGATTGGCTTCGCCAGAACGCCGACACCTCCTCATCTCCACCGCTCCCATGTTTTCTTTTGTGTTGCCATAAATTAATCTCTCTGCGTTTCTGCGCTGGGCTAATGCTAATGCGAGGATAATAAAATGGCGGCTTCACAAAACTTTTTGGGAGTTTTACGGGTCGTGGTTTGCAATCCGCCCAGCCAATCAGACATAGGCACCTTTTTCTCTGACGAAAGTACCTGCTCTCTAGCAGGGACGGAAAAGGGGTTAAAAAGGTTCTCATGAACTAATTTTAGTTCTGGCTCTTTTTGGTGTGAACGCGACATTTCAGAACTATATTGGAACTAAAGTGGGAAAAGTACTGCGGTGAAAAAAAAACCCCACTTGTTTGCTATCCTGGCTCTGAAGTGGAACAACCAGCTCCCTATTGATAACAGAACAGCAGGAAGTCTGCATATCTTTTGTGAATGACTAACAACTTCCCTGTTTCTATTACACCTTGTACAATGAAAAAACAACAAACAAAGTAAAAACTCTATTCAGTTTGTATGGAGCACTTATATGGCTTATTTATAGCCAATACAGAAGCACATCTTGCTGCTTTGAGTTTTGTTGGGGCAGAATCTCTGCTCCGCGCCGTTCTTATATGAGCGGGTTCTCAAAAGAAGGAAAATTCAAAGCAGCCAGGATAAGGGTTAAACAATAATCTGCTTTAATGGCACAAACATACAAATACTACACCTAATCACGAAGCACTCTGCAGAGTACTCCGGGCTCAGGTTCTACCACCGTGTGAGCCACGTCTCAGGAACGGCCAGTCAAAAACAAGAGCGCGAACCAAAGGAAAACACAGGCTTTCATACTAAAAACACAGGAGGAGGTGTGTGAATGCTTCCCCCAGAGGTCATCTTATTGGGAGAGACCAACATATGGCCTGTCGCACCCAATCAGTGCGACACAGCAGAAGAAACCCGGAAACAAAAAGTCTCTTTCAGTTTGACGAAAACCAGATACCTTTTGGTGTCTGGAACGAACCTGCTCTAAACAACAAGTTTCCTTATCTTATTTCACATCTTGCAGCCAGCACACACACATCCCCTTCATGGCCCTTTGTCCCTGTGTCCATCTTCCCCCCCTCAGGTTACCACACACAAGTTAAAAATATGTTTTAAGATATAGTTGTTATAGTTGGCTAAATATACGTAATACATGTAAATTACCTTCATATCAATAATAACGAGGAACACATTACCTATGCTCTTAAGCAGTATTAGAGATGCTTTTCAAATAGTCAAACTTCACACAGGCCCAATATAGAGAACACACTCATTTGTCCTGCAGCCTTTCCAGCCATTTGAGCTATTGTTCACATCCTTACTTCAAATAAAAGGTTTCACATTGCATATTTCCAGCTTCCTTCACACATACTGTTATTATTAATACAAAGTAATTAACCACACACATCTATTTAAAACAAGTAGATTTCCCTGATAATTGACATGCTGAAAATCTTAAGAAGAATGTCCCCTCCCCCAGCTCTCTCGTCCCTGTCATAAAAGCTGCTTCCATTTCATATAGAGTAATAAAACATGTTTAAGCTAATTTCTCCACAATGTTTGTAGCCATTTAGTACCCACACATGAAAGAATAAAAACAGAGGTATAGTTGAACAGTAATCACGCAGCACATATATTTACTGCAATGAAAACACACACATTTGCCCTAAGCATGTGTAACGCACCCTCTTCTTTTATGAGGGAAACATTCCAGAGTTTTGGAGCTATCCCCAAACAAGGATGTCCCCTGCTCACATCCCTTTCTAAACACAAAGACTTCACCTCAATATATTGGGGAGGAAAAATATACTTTGTCCCTTCAAATTTAACACACATGAATATATATAAAGTGACATTAAAATGAGTATACTAGATTGAACTTTCCTGCCATAACACGTTACTTTAATACTTCAAATAATACTTCAATTTGTATTTTCATGGTTGTTTACACATATTGTAAGTCGCTTTGGATAAAAGCGTCAACTAAATGAAATGTAATTGAATAGAATGGGTGTGGAGTAGGACAACAAGTCCGCCCTCTAGATAGTCACATATAACTATATCCTGATCTGAATAATAAGCAGTAGGTTATCATGTTATGGTTTAAAAACAACTCTCTCTCTCAGTTGGAAAACCAGAAACAAAGAATGATCTCTCTTGTTATGGTCTGATGTTTTGTTGACACATGGCTGAAATGACCGTTGCTGTCTTTTCGGGGACAGTCTCAGTTTGAAAGACATGAGCATTTACCAGGCAGAGAGGCTCTGACAAGTCACTATGGATTATGGGATTTGTAGGATAGAGGGTTTTTGGAGCCTGATCCGCACTTGGGACTAAAAGTCAGCATGTCTGGACCTCTGCTGCTGAGATTTTGACCATTCTCTCTTAATCGGCTTGGTGCTTATGTCCCAACTTTCCAGGCTAAACTGCTAGAGTGCCCTTTGAATTTTCTGTCATGGCAGAATTGTTCTCTACTGAAGAAAATCTTATTTTATCCCATTTTGCTGACTAATTGAATAATCTATTTAATTGACAGATGTCAAACTGATTTTTATCAACAAAGATTATTCAAAAGAATAATTTAACAGAAATCTGCTCATAGGTTCCTTAAAAAATAAATCATCCAGCATGAAAAAAAAGACTTATTGACTTAAGATATTTTAATTGACTAAGACCAAAACAAACAGAAAGTTGAGCATACAAAAAAGTCTTTGTTTTCTGTTTTGTTTCAATATGGACATTTGGTTTGTATTTCACGTATCTTGGGGAACATCTGGAGGTAACTTGCTTGGGAAGTCACAGCTTGTTGTTGACTTACACTGAACAAAAATATAAACTCAACACTTTTGTTTTTGCTCCCATTTTTCATGAGATGAACTCAAAGATCTAAAACATTTTCTATATACACAAAATAACCATTTCTCGCAAATATTGTTCACAAATCTGAAAAAATCTGTGATAGTGAGCACTTCTCCTTTGCCGAGATAATCCATCCCACCTCAAAGGTGTGGCATATCAAGATGCTGATTAAACAGCATGATTATTGCACAGGTGGGCCTTAGGCTGGCCACAATAAAAGGCCACTCTGAAACGTGCATTTTTGCTTTATTGGGGGGGTCTGGGGGGGTCTGAAAACCAGTCAGTATCTGGTGTGAGGGTTAGGGTTAGGGTTAGGGTTAGGGTTAGGGTTAAGGTTAGGGCTAGGGTAATGTTGTGAATCGAGTGGCCCATGGTGGCGGTGGGGTTATGGTATGGGCAGGCGTATGTTATGGACGATGAACACAGGCCACTCGATTCACAACATTACCCTAACCTTCGGACCCCCCCAGACCCCCCCAATAAAGAAAAAATGCACGTTTCAGAGTGGCCTTTTATTGTGGCCAGCCTAAGGCACACCTGTGCAATAATCTTGCTGTCTAATCAGCATCTTGATATGCCACACCTGTGAGGTGGGATGGATTATCTCGGCAAAGGAGAAGTGCCGACTATCACAGATTTTTTCAGATTTGTGAACAATATTTGAGAGAAATGGTTATTTTGTGTTTATAGAAAATGTTTTAGATCTTTGAGTTCATCTCAAGAAAAATGGGAGCAAAAACAAAAGTGTTAAGTTTATATTTTTGTTCAGTGTATTTGTAATTGTTCACAAACCATGGTTGTGGTTACTTTATCATACCCAATACCCTTGTTCCTGTAGTAAAGGAAAGATTATGAGAATGCATAGACTGCTTTTGTTGTACAGCGGCAATATAAGAGTTTTTTAAAGCTAATTGTGGAGAAGAAAGAGGAGACTTTAATGCCGGGCCTGGGTTCACTTCGGAGCAGGCAGTGTAAGTGGGGCACTGAGAGATGTGGATTGAGAAATCATGTGTCTTTTCTACTGTGATGAGGTGCCGTGAGAGCAGGAAATAGGGGTTGCCGGTCAGCCTGACTTCTCCACCCTCTGTAACCCCAATTCACAATATTATTACAGTTAAGGTCAGACCGACCAGAAACACAGGATGAAGGAAGAGAGTCGAAGACAACCTGACAACGAGCATGTAAAGAGCCAGACGACAGAGATAAAGAGAGAAAAAGTTAGAGATATATCGGTGAGAGGGTCTGCCTTCCAATCACTTTATGGTGACAAAAATTGAATGAAGTGTAGTGATGCAGTCCCTTAACTGGTTTTGATGTTGTTCTGTGGACCAGAAACCTCTAAGAACAAGAGGATGTCTCTCCTTGTCACAGTGAATATATACCACCTACTTTCAGCCTGCCATGCTTGTTAGTCCTTGAGTCCTTACTTGTCCTCGTTCAGTTTCCAATGGCAACTGGCTGAACTAAAAGAGATTTTTCAGTCGGCAGATTATTATGAAAGATATATTTTCTCAGTTATACGACATGTACCTCTGTAGATCATTGTGGAAGATGCTGCACATTTGTACTCCCGGGATCACAGAGTTTCATAGTGAGGAAAGAGCTCTGAGGGGTGAGGGGGGGGCGAGGGGAGGGCAGGCTGTTGCACATGTCTGTTGCCATGGGGATTCTGGCGCAGTGACTATGCAGTAATGCGGCTGCGGGAAAGGAGGATTTGTTTTCGCAAGGGAGGCTCCGGCAAAATAAAACGGAGTGTGCATGAGCTGGAGCCTCAGCCACCAATTATGTGGAAGGGGCATTTATTTTAGAAAGAGAGTTGGCGAGGCTTTACTTGGACCGGGAGCAAGGTGCTGCCTCACAGACCTTTGACGTTTTCATACTACCTCACCATCAAGATTAAATTAAGGATCGGCCACCACGCAAATGGTTAGGAGAGAAATCCATTTCAATAAGGCAAGACAATGGAGAGCTAATGGATGCCTCATAATTGCATGTTCCCAAGATAAACGTGTTAATCAAATACAAAGCCTGCATATAAAACAGTAATTTACTGTTCGAGACGAGGAGGCTTCTTGGAATATAGCAGATATAATCACCGGCATAGATGAATTCATTTTAATTATTAATAAATAAACTCAGTCCTTAATTTGCATGTTATGAAAGTCAACATTTTAGCCATTGTAATATTTGAAATTGTTTTAACCCTTATGTTGTTGTATGTGGTACTTTACAGTGTAATATATTTTAGTTTGGATCAAGATGTGATGACTTTTAAACAAATAATCATTGTTAAATTAAAGCAATTCTAATACATTTGCTCCTGAATAGAAAGTAATGGAAATATTTAAGCACAATCTTTCACTATTAACCAAAGCTGTCAGAGAAATAGTAATACTAATCAACTAACGTCAACATGCTAATTTTTAAACAATCCTGATTACAGTAAAGTACAGAGCACTTGAGTCTTTTATTTTGTTCATCTTAATGGTCTTTTGACCTTTTCTGAAGGCACAATCTGTGAATGTCAGTGCTGTGTAAGAGTCACTTTAAAAGTATTCTGAAGCAGAGAAACTTCAGGTAGCATCCCACACAATGTTAATTAACACCGAAAAAGACTCACACAGTATGACACATACAGTAAGTTAAAGGTCCCATGTCATGCTTTTCCGGTTCGTCCCCTTGTGTGTTATGTAGCTTTTTCTGCATGTAAAAGGTCTGCAAAGTCAAAAACCCCCAAAGTACACCCTGTGGCGAGTAAAACTCTAACAAAGAAAAGACCTGTCTATGCTGCCCCAGAACATCTCGTTGGAGATTTTTCTTTTTCCATAGTTTTTTCTTCCTGAGTATAGTGACGTAACCATACCCCTGTCCAAATAGACCAATCCGTGGAGCTCCTCACACACACACACACACACACACACACACACACACACACACACACACACACACACACACACACACACACACACACACACACACACACACACACACACACACACACACACACACACACACACACACACACACACACACACACACATCAAGTCAAACTAACATAGCTACAGAGTAATTATGTCATTGAAAATCTTAGGTCACTGGCCTCTCCAACAATGCAACACAATAATACAGATAAACAGACAATATTAAAGCAATATCAAAGTATATTAAAAGTAATACAAATGTAGTGCAATACGAGTCTATATACAAGTTATTGGAATTATATATTAGATAATAGATAGATATTACTAAGTAGCAGATGAATGTTACGAAATTGTTTCAGCAGTTCAGTTGTTTAAGTCTTATTGTCTGCGGGATGAAGCTGTCTCTGAATCTGGCTGTTTTTGTCCGGACGCTGCTGTAACGCCTGCCAGACGGCAGCACACTGAACAGTTTGTGGCTGGGGTGATGGGGGTCTTTCATAAAAACTCACTCTTATATTTTCTCATCCGCACAGCTCAACTCAACTCAGCCTTATCTTTTCTCAGCTGCGGCTCCGTGGATCTCCACTCACAGTTCGCCACACACTGTGTGTGTGTGCTCAGGCGGAGTTCCGCGGCGTCTCACTGTCTCGCAGACCCCACGCAGCAACCAGGAAACAACACCAGTAACCCAGCTCACACTGTCCGCTCCTCGAGCCTCAAAGGGCGGAGCAGCGAGCCCCGCAACGTCCCGCCAACACAGCACCCAGACCCCACGCAGCATTCTCATCTGTTTAACATTACTGGTGTCATTTTCGGGTTGCTAACGCCATTGTAACACATAAACACACATCAGAGCACAGTGGGCTCATAGGGAGGGCGGGGCAGGAGCTCCAACAAGCCGTTTAGGACAGAGAGTGAACACACATACTTTACAGAGATGCTGTATGAGAAACCAATTTGATTTTGGAACATTGAACAATGTGAATCTATTCTAGTAGACAATCAACAATGGAATTATGATCAGTAGAAATGACCATGACATTGAACCTTTAAAACAGATCAGTTGTTGAGTGTTAAATAATAATGAAGTAAATTTATTTAACGAGATTGTTTTTTCCTTTCATTATTATAATTATGACTTCATACTATCCAGGTATGGCTTGATTGGTATTAATTTCCCCTTTCCGTTCATTATAAAACATGTAAATTAGAACCTTCCTGCTGCGGGTGAACTCGCAGGCAAGGTAACAAAAGGACAAAAGGACAACTCTGAGTATAATGTGGCTATACGGGACACTCACAGTGAAGTTATTTAATGAGTTTGTGATTATGTGTTGGGTTATAAATCATGAGAAAGAGATGGGATCTGCTGCCATCTTTTGATGAGTACTACCTAGCAGTAGTTCCTTTCTCATAATTCATTTGGAACACATGTACGCATGATGCATAATACATTGACAGGTCAGGGTCAAGAAAAGACTCAAAGAGAATGCCACGAGATGAATTTCATAAACCTTAATTCCAGCATGCCCCTGTTTAGTATTGTCTGACGTTACGTCAAGGCACAGCAGTCACTTCCTATTGTGACTGGACTGATCGTCATGAATAATCAATGGCACACTGCCTCTTCACTTTGTTGTCGTAAAAGAGACAATTTAAGGGCACGCAGCAAAATACTTTAGTTCCTATGCTGGATAAAAACTCGTAGTACCATGTTGATGATCACTCACATGCATTGTTACAAAATGAAATCCTGAATTACTTTTATTATGTAAATATATTACTATGCATTCACATGCTACCTGTAAACATTCCTGCGTTATATTTAAAGGGACCCCATTATGCTCATTTTGCTTACCCTGTTGCTGCTTTGTACAACTGAATTTCCCCTCATGGATTAATAAATGTTCATCTTATCTTATCTTATTTTCGGTTTCATATTTGTATTTAGTGCCTCTACTTTGACATGTCTAAATGCTTTAATGTTCTGCTGCACCTCTTTTCACCCTCTGTCTGAAACCAGAGCTCAGTCTGCTCTGATTGGTTAGCTGGCCGGCTCTGTTGTGATCGGTCAACCGCTTAGAGATGTCCAGACTCTTAGCGTCTCATGTACTTTGTGTCAGAGCGCTAGCCAAAATAAGTGTTACGTAGTGATGTCACTCTGTCGCGGATGTAAACAAAGGACTACAACGGAGGAATTTCAGGCGGGGGGACTCACTCTGGACACTCGCATACTATATTCATTGTGTGCACAGTTTTTAGCTAAGACAAAGTCAAATTCATATCCCAAAGCCAACCATTGAGGATCTCATAATGATGTGAGCAAAAAACAATAACAAACATTTACCATTTGAAAGACACTGTTATTGTGCACCATGACTACAAAATCCAATTTGTGTGCACGAGCACCTGACACACCTGGAGTCTCTCACCATAATGAGGTGATACAAGCTTCATGTAATTGTCAAAAGCCACTGAGGTTTAGATATACTGTGACTCCAGCAGATCCTCAGCGACACATCTCATGCTTCTCACAATATAACCCCCCAAATAAATGGATAATGGAAACCGTTTACCACAGCATGGTCAAATATATGACTTTCAACCTGAATGTCATTCTCTAATGGCACCAGCTATTAGGTTCACCATTTCAGATTTGACAGGTGTCAGTGAAGAGGGATTTATTCTGCACATTTCTTTTGAGTACTCTTGCAGACCACGAGTGGATAATAGATCTTTAAACATTGCTTACCAGGTCTTCCCTGCACTCTTAGTGCTGTGTACCACCATTTAGACAGCAAGGGAACAGTTAAACACAACATTGCTAATTGCTGTCAAAGGATTCAGAATAGAAAAAGAAAGATCAATATCTGGGCATTTATCCATTTAATAGTTTTAGCTATTTGATTTGAGAAATGACTCTGCAGACTTTGAATGTGTCAGTAATGAACCCAATTAAAACTTTTTGATCAAAGTCTCAAAAGAGCCTTTGATACTGAGACAAATGAGTTAAACTATGAGTATGATATTGTTAGAGTAAATCACTGCTTGTTTTTCTGACCTAAAAAGAGCTATTTTTGCCGTAAATTGAACATTAGGCGCATAAAAAACAATAAACATATGTCATCCCTATGGAGGGGGTCCTCTGGGAGGCTGGGGGTAATTGCATTTCGAGTTGTACCTCCCTGGGACAGATGTTATAGACTAGGGAATTAGAGTTTTGTCTCTGAAACAAAGCAAATATGTCCGTGAAACGAGTCTGTAATTGGCTATAGAAATGAACCCTCGGTTTGGTGGCATCATCGTAATGAGTGGGGTCATCAGAATGAATGTCTCACTTTTAAGCCTCAAGCAATATCCTGCATTTTCTCATGACATTTGTTCCTATCCTTAAGACTTTCTGTCCTAATCTAGTCAACATAAAATCTCAGGAGGGAATGTCTTCAAATTTGGCAGAAATGTTTACTAAATCGAGGGTGAACGAATGGTAATTTAGTGGTCAAAGGTCATTGTGATCTCAGATACAAGTTTTTGCCATAACTCAAGAATTAGCCCACTATTTTTGACATTTTCACACAAATGTCAGAAAGTATGAAATAATGGAGTCGTGACCTATTAGCTTGACTTATTGGCAGAAGCACAACCTAGTTGATAGTAGCAGAGGTGGGGACTCGACTCACATGACTTGACTCGAGTCGGACTCCAGTCGCATATTTTTGGACTTGAGACTTGCTTGACTAACATTGATAAAAGACTTGACTTGACTTTGACTTGGTATTCATGACTTGAGACTTGACTTAAGCTTGAGACAGATGACTTGAAAGGACTTTACTTTTTAAAATTAAATATTTGCGTTTGTTTTTGTGTTGAGATATTACATTTAGTTTTTTCGAAATGTGATTGGGTGATTATAGCGCCGTGCGCGCAAACCTGGCAACTCACTAGACGGCAGGAGTCTCAGTTAACATGGCAGCGGCTAGCTTTACTCCACAAATAGTCAAGTTTGGATTCAAGGATTATTTTGTCGATGACGCTAATAATAAGAAAACAGCGGTATGCAGGGTCTGCAGCATAAAGATCAGTGACAGGACCACCACAACATCCAACTTCATTCTTCACTACAAAAACCCCCACAGAGAAAGGTGCGTGGATGTGTTGTATTAGGTAGAAAGCTAACGTTAAGTTTAAGCTACGTTAGACTTGGTTTTGAATCGATTAAGCATTGCAAAGAGAAGACAACATGGTAAATTAACACTAGAACCGCCAAGGGATACATTTTGACTAACCCTGATACTGACGGGCTGTCAGGAGAGGGAGAGAGAGAGAGGAAAAGAGTATGAAGGTAAATATCCACGTAACTGTGAACCAAATTTACACTTGTATAAAATATCCACGTAAATGTAAATATCTCTCCCACTCTCCCTCTCTCTCTCTCTCTCTCTCTCTCTCCCTCTCTCTATCACACTAAATGCGCTATTGCCACACACACACAGAGCCGAGCTTGAATGACACAAGCACACGTGTATTTCCATGCAACTCTCTGATTGGTCTGGTGTCTTGCCTCTGTTGCGTTCACTGAACACGGGAAATTACAGTCCTGCCGTTGTCTCTTGTGTCATGATGAGGTTCACGTAAAGCACGGTTAATGTATTATATTATTGAGGTTTCTCAAATGTACGTCAATCAAGTGGCACCTGCTAACGGGGTTGTGGATGATAGGTTTATATCTAAAAACGTATTTTTCAAACATTATTATTTTAATTTTCTTTTTGTTGTTACATTTTTTTTTAACGGTCCGCGATCTACCCGCACCACACTCGCGATCGACCGGTCGATCGCGATCGACTGGTTGGCGACCACTGATCTAAGTAATCATCTTGAAATATGACATTGATAATTGTAATATACACACATTTTATTGTGAGGTTGATTTCACATACACTACTTCGACGTTAGCTAAATAGAAAATAGCATGGATAATTTACAAAGGCTTTAAAAACACAGCAGAAGCCCAAGACAATTATAAAACTTGTCATTATTTCAGTACAGTTCAATTGGTTTTATTTTCATAAACGGTTATCAACCGTTAGTGCCAAAGCAGTAGGCTATAATATATTAATTACTGCTGTAGACTACAACCAATACTTGTTTAGCTAGCATAAACTCAACAAAGCTAGCGTTAGCTGGCTAACTGACGTTATTTTGCCGCTAAACTGCACGATATAAAACGGTGGTCTTCAAAGCGGATTTAATCCTCAATCACAAAAATAATATTCAAAGTAATACTGGGCAAGTAATGGGCAAAACTTACCGTTGATTGACGCGCCATGTCAGCGGACTGGTAGCGACACGAATCGTTAGCCCCGCAGTCTCCAGTCACCCGAGCCTCGTCGTTCTGATAGCTCCGCCCCTTCGCTCCAACCCCCCTCCCTCCCCCCACATCTACAGGTGAAAATTACTTTTGCAACACATTTATCGCAAGAAGTGTAGCAAAAGTCAAGACCGCAGATTTGTCTATTTATACTGCCACAGAGCAGATTCGTCAAGTTGTAATGACTGATTTGAGAGAAAAATATATTTAAAAAATATGTATTTTTCTGCAAGTGAACATTTCATCACTAAGTTCATTTTTTTTCTACAAGCTACAAAACTTTTTTTTTTCTTCTGTGACTTCAGATTTGGTTCACAGTTACGTGGATATTTTATACAAGTGTACATTTGGTTCACAGTTACTGTACGTGGATATTTTATACAAGTGTAAATGTATGCACACAAACTCATATTTCTTTTCTGCAAGTGCTCACATCAGGTTTTACATGCTCTCGCATTTTGCACCATATCTACCTTCATAAAAGAGATGCCTCGTTTATTTCCCCTGTGTTATTATCAGAAGTTACTGTAAACTTTTGAATAATGTAGTTCATCTACTTTTAGTAGTTTGTTTAAATGTTTTAATTATGTTGTTTTTGTTTGTAGAAGTGCATCATTCTTTGATTTATTGTAAAAATGAATCTGAACTTTTTGATCTGTTACGATGATAAACTGAAGCAATTTCAAAGTTAACCCAATTAAGTGAGTTTTAAATCGTCCTACTTAGTTTATAAGGAAATTATGAAGAGGAAAAAATGTAATGATTTGAAAATGATATCTATGTAGGTGCTGACGCTGTTGGCGGTTCTAGTGTTAACAGAAATGTAAATTAATTATGTGTAATGGCAAATGCCATATATGATTTTCTTACCTGGAATTCTGCCTTTGTTAACAGACTTTTTGATTGAGTCCTAGCTATATTGTCTGCAGTTATAGGGTTAATATGAATCTATATGATTGTCATCAGTCTAAATTAGATTTCAAATGATTAACTGTGTATGTAATGAAGATCATAGTGTGGGTTGAATCCATTTTCATAACCACTGTCTTTTAACTGATTTAAATGTGGAAACTGGGCTTATTCATCAGAATTTTGTATGACTTGACTTGACTTGCTTGACCTGAGCAATGACTTGACTTGACTTGCTTGACTCTCACCACAGTGACTTGGGACTTGCTTGATACTTGTAGGTCAAGACTTGAGACTTGCTCATGACTTGCACATGTAGGACTTACTCCTACCTCTGGTAAGTAGGCCTTAAAATTATGCAGTAAAACAATAGCTTCCTTGATATCTTGAAAACATCAATGTGGGCTCTGCGGGGGAATGAAATGTATGCGTAATGTTTCACTACAAGCCTTTTCACGGAGCAGTCCATCAGCAATACCTGGAACTAGTACCACGTCGGCAGAGTCCAGCAGCACTTCAGACCGTCTCAGACCACTGTGTCCCCCCATGAGAGATAGTTATACCTGGGTGGCAGTTAATATAACTACTAAAGTCTAAAGTATATGCGTGGGAGACACTATTGTATAGCTTTATGCACAGAAAATGAATGTTTTAACATAAATTAGCTGCAGCTCATTCTGGATATGCTTCAGTGGCTCTCGATGTGTATAGGGGTATTGTGTGAACAACAGGAGTTAAAACAGCAAAACGTTCTATCGTGTTACATCTTAGCACTAGGGCCGAACGTATAGAAACATTACTAATTGCAAAATGTTAGATGATTTTGCAATTGCGCTATGATTAGCAAAATTAGAGGGAATGAAACATGATTTATATTACAATAAAAAAAAAATGTATATATGTATATGATAATATGTACCATCTGTACCAAACAAGGATTTTTTTAATATATTCTAAAGAATACAGTGTGTAGGTTTGGACGTTACTGCAGCTCCATATACTTCATTCAGATATTCAAATGATTTTGCCTTTACAAAAAATTGTGTGATTTTGATGAAGTGTTGATCCATTGTGCGGCCCTAGTTAGCACAGCATAACTTATTTCGTTTTAAATGTTGCATCCTTTGTGTAGTTTGAGTGTCTCTGTCTGTGATTTGAAAGCAGCCTGGTCACGAGGTAGAGGGACGTTGGGGGTAGTTCAAGGCCGGTCCTGTTATAAAATGGAAATAAAACGTCCATTGTGTCCCTGTGAGTCTCCGCAGGGATTTCTTGTCTTAGGAGTCAGAATATTCTGTCTTAATGTAGAATGTAACTGCAGCCACAATGGGTCATTATGAATAACAACTAACTGCAATTTCACTCTAGCTGAAAAACATCAAGAGTGACTATAATAAAGTTAATCTCCACAGAGCTGACACACACAATTCAGTTTAACATAAAAGAGTTTAAACGGATATGGTCACAACTGTTCAACTATAAAAATGACTTTATGCAACTTTATACTATTATGCAAATGCTTAGAGCCCCAAAGTTTCCTATACTATATGACATTTACATGTGTTGACTCATAATGGAGGATTGTTTTATATGTATGGAATAAAATGTGGGAACACAGCATTATTATTAGCATTAAGCCATGTTGGGTAAACTCCCTTATTATATCTGCTCTCTGATAACACAGAGTTGCAAGCAGCTATTGTCTGAGATCGCATGATGTAGTATTGTTAGATGTGCCACGAGCAAGGACTGTCTTAGGTAAGACAGCTTTTATGTGCGCAGCTCCACTTGCTTAGAACAGTCTACAGCTAAAATTGAAACTGAGCAATTTTATTCCTCTGAAAGTTTTTAAAGCAAGTCTAAGTGAAATGCTCTTTGAAACTATGGGTATTTGTAAATTTTGATAAGTATGTAAATATAACTTATAAAAATGTTGTATGATATCCTCTATTGTTTTATGTTGTTTTATGTTTCATGTGGGACCTAATTGCTGCAGGTCTCCCTTGAAAAAGAGATCTATGATCTCAAGGGACCAATCTGGTTAAATAAAGGTTTGAAATGAAATGAAATGATACTTGTGTATATTTATGGAGCTCACAAACCAAACAGTGTTTTTTGTTTGTCAACTACATGTTATATTGAAACCACTGACAAAAATCTCTCTTGTACTTTCTGTTCTGGTGCGCTATAACCTGCACATTGGAATGGGACAAAGAGCCATCTAGCTTGACTGTTTGCCTCAGAGCACTACACACATTCAAATGGACATTTTCTTTAATGACATTATGACTATCATTATTTTCAATACTTCATGTCCATGATTTTAATGAAATGTGCTTCTGTACAGCTCTTAAAAACAGACGCCTAGGTAAATCAAATATGTAAAATAAGCACAGTGAAAAGAATTAAACAAAATATACTCAAACATTCCTAATATAACAAACCCCTAGTAGTTTTCGCTTGTGTAGCTGTATGTCAAGCATCATCACAATCACTGTAAAGAGAGTTGAAACGTTTTACAGGCCATGTTCACACCAGTGAGTGCTGCCTTGCGCTTCAAGCTGTGATCATGGCAAAAAAAAAACGTGTCCCTGCAGCCTTTTCCAATAACATGGAGGAAGAGGAGAGGGCACGAGTAAATCCCCAGACGCCATGAAATCAATCACAGCTGTGCCTGGAAATGGAGAGTTAAGATTATAGTGGTGGTTTTTGATTTGTTCATTTCTCATCTTCTATTAATTCCATATTCCTTTTCTAGTGGTGTGTTTACTTAACAACCAACCCTAAACTGGGTCATATGTATAGATGTGCGATATGCTTTATTTACAAATAACTTTGCAAGATGTTCTACAGTATAGTGTCTATATGCCCAGAACCTGATAAACCTGTTTGTGTTTTGATTCAGAACTTCTGTCTTTCAGTATCTCTCTGAGTGGATGTACTAGAAACAAAGCGTGACATGAGTGGAACGAGCAGGTGTTGCCATCCCGCTGTGGCCTTCAGGTGTTGCTCTGAGGAGCATCAGTGTTTGTGTTTACTGCTCCGCTGGACCTCTCATTTGGTCAACCCTTCAACCACTGAAAGATAATGTGCTTTTTGGATGAAAACTCAAACTGTTCAGGATAATGGCTCATTTGTACAGAGCTTGACCCAGCACATGAAGTATTTTAATGGTCTGCGAAAATCGTGTCTTTTTTCGTTTTTATTATATCTAAGACAATCATAACCAGCAGTCTCTTATCACAGGTATCACACAATGCCTCTTGTTCTGGCTCTGTTTACATGTATTCTTCCCATTGGGAATAAATAAAGTCACTGGCCTTGTTAATTTGATCCAGCTGTATAATTAAGAGCGTCCTCCGCCCCCTTCATAACACAGAAGTATAATCTATAGTACATTTCAAGCGTAATTAATATTTTCCTTGCCCAAGGAAATGCTGGGCTGATTATACTTTACAAAGGATACTGTAAATGAGCAAATTAGAGGAGGCTACTTTTCCGTGTTTGTTAGATTATAATTAAAGAGAGTGTGTCCTTGGTTCACTATCCAGGAGTATATATGTTTGTAATATATTATGTATGAAGACTGCTGGAACTGAAACCTTACTGATCTGTAATAGTGATGACTAGCTTTAATAAAGGCTCAGCTCATTATTTTTTAATAAGCCCTACATTCTCAGCCTGTTACTACCAGTTTTAGCTCTACCACTGCTGTGTGTTAACAACCGCATGCATGGCCAAAAATGTGATGCTATGTCCTAAAACTGGAGGCCCATGTCTGTGGTTAATGCAGGTTATTTCAGGACAAAGCTTTTTCTCAGATTGTCACAACTGAACGTGTCCCAGTTGGGTTGGTGGGCTTTCTGCAGAGCTCACAGCTCAAAGATTACTACTCGAGTGTAATGAGGCGCCGTTATTAAATACTTGCCAATAAGCTGCCTCCAAAAAAACATCTGCAGACAAAAGCATTGTTTCTGTGAGCACAGCCAGATAATGGAAAACAGGGAGCCAAAAATGTGACTTTGAACAAACTGGTGGAGACAAGCTGGGTGCTTGTTTCAAGCATGCCACTTGATTTCTGTGAAGCAGATCAATATAACAGCTCATAAAGCAAAACACACATCTATTGTTCATTCATAATTTCTAATGACAGTTTTGCCCACAAGACAGAGGGATAGATGATTAGTCAGGTTGCCTATTTTTCATCATTTGTCATAGAAAGTCTTGCTATACTATCAGTTTTGACATGGCTACTAGGCTGAAGAAAAGAGAAGCTTTGCACATATGTTTTTCTGTGTGGGAAGAGATGCTGGTAACTGCAGAGGAATATAAATGTCAAAAGCCTGTTAGTGTAACTGGACACTCAGCCCATACAAATATTTATGATCAAAGATATTTAATTAATTCTAGCATGAGTAATGCATTTAGCCCAGCACTTCATAAGCCTAATTATATTATGATTAAAAACACCTCAGAACTAAAGTCCCTTTGAATTTGAACATTCTAACTCAAATAACACTCATGTGTGGCCAGTGGCCCTACATTTCAAACAATGGTGCTCTAGATATGACTCTAGCATCAGTTGTGGACCTGTCAGTAATGATGTCTCCATTTCCGGTCATTACATGCATACAGTACACTCTTTTCAAAATAAAGTTCCAACCAGGGTTTCCTTTAGAAAAACATAGCGCAGGTAAATGTGTGCCGCTCTCCTAAACATGGTAACATGTGCACAAATGGAAAAAAGAGGTTTCATGACCTAGTTTGGCCCATCTGGGGTATATTTTTGCTGAATTCCATGTTGAGGATTGTGCATACCCTTTCTTATACTGTCTCTCTTCAGCTGTTCTAATAAAGGCGACAAAATAATATATACATCAAATATATTGAACAAAATGAAGTTTGACCCAGCCATTTCTTCCATTTCTTCATTCCCAGCACAGTCTTTATAATATGGCAGTTATGCTGACCAGCTAATGACACTGATGGGTTATCGTTGGAGTTAGTTGAAAGCCTAAAGTATTTGACTAATTGGAGTGAGGAAGAAAGAAATTAGAAAGTTATTGCAACTCCTAGAAGTGCGGTCCACCTCCAAGTTATCATCAGGATGTTCTTATTTGTTCTTAAATAATGTTATTGTATAATTCATGGGTAATACACATGGGGTCTTTAATTAAGCTTACTCGGCAGCTCCCTCAATCAGTAGTTGTATCCACGTGTGTATGAACAGGCATGATTATATCCGACATGCTACTGTATATATGTATTGAAATACAGAAATGACAGACTCTCTCATTTAATTAGCCTCTTCGTTTCTATAATTAATTCACGCTTAACTTAATCCTGGTACTCCTGACAGCACCCTGAAGACAGCATAACGTTCATTTGTTAGTTCAAATTCATGCAAAACACAGTCTGTGTAATGATTTCAGTTCAGCGCACAATAATAATAGTTCACAAAGTTAAATTGGCTCAGCGATGGGCTGGTGAGATGTGGTGAACTTACGCCTGCCGCTCCACCAGGGGAACTCCCCCCTCTCCAGATGGCCGCTCCTCCCCTCACCCCCTCCGAGGGTTCTCACCCTTTCTTTGACTCCGTCTGAGGCGACACAACAATTAGCCTCTCCACTTAGCCTCAGCTGCTAAATTACCTTCACCTGCTGGATGGAAAGCAAAGGAAGTGAACTGGACTAAGCTTGGAGCTTCATGAAATTAGGCTACACCATCAGAGATTTGTGCCAAGACGTAACATTTAATGACACATTGCTTATTGATTACCAATGAAAATCAATCCAAACTATTTTTGTTATAAATCGACCAGTAAACTTCTCAACTAGATTATTAGGCGATGAATAATGATCATCCTTTCACTTTATTAATCACAACGCACATTGACTTTCTTTTTCAAGTTTCTGAAATATGAGTTTTTGCTGGATTGTATTTATTTTATGGCTTTGCTTTGATATCTCTTCAGAACTTTTACAGAATCCATACGAATTAGAAATGGTCTTTTAGGTTCAGATTTGCCCTGTGAGCACTATGTACAGTATTTGTATTGAGCTAAGCATTTAGTGGAAGTTCCTCTCAAAATGGCAGAAAGTCTTACTCATGCAATTATGGTCCAAAATACATTCTCCCTGACCCAAACATTAGATCAGTGTTGGACAGTAAGACAGTCAATGTACTTACAATGTTAAGCAATCTCACTTCACTTGAGTATTTGAATGTTCTGTTACCATCCACTTCTACCCCACTACATCACTACTGTACCTTTATTTGCCAGCCATATTTACAATTTGTTTGAAGACAAACAAAAGCTGATCAGATGGCAAAATGTGATGCAGCATACTGTAGATCAGGGATGGGCAAATTTGCTGGTGGTGGGGGCCACATCATTGATGTACTGGCCACCAGGGGGGCGCAGATTCACTCGGAACACACACACACAAAAATTCCATGTGTTGTATGTAATTATTAACAAATATACTAAGTCTGACATCTTCATTGACATTTTACAATCAAAGGGAACATCCCCAAAAAATGGGAACATCCTCTAATAAGCTCACTAAACAAATATCGGTTCACAGAAATGTTATTTCATTTTTACAAGTGACATGTTTGTATTGAACAGGTTATTAAACAGTGGAATAAAACGATTTTAAACTATTGGAAAGCACGGAAAATGTCTGTGTATTGAGATGAACCATTAAGATGACATAAACATGAAGTCATGAACACTAACCCAGACATTAGTTGTCTAACTTGAACCTAAAACACTTGTAGCCAGTCTCTGCATTCCCCTTATTCCACAATAAGGGGAATGTCAACACAGACACCTGTCAGCCCGCACTCTGCTGTTCCTCAGCACCACTCCCCCTCCCTCCCGCTGAAATTATGAATGAAAAGCGTAGTAATCATAGATAACACGGCAGGGTCCGTGACAGTTTGTTTTCATCTGATTTCAAATAAACAAAGTCTTGGTTTTAAGAATATTAAACTTGTTTTGCCAAATTCAGATGATAAATACAACTTTTAAGCTTGTAAAGGCATAATTACAAGAGGCAACTTAACGTCACAGCATGCATAACAACAGCCAGTGTTTCTTGTGAGGGTTTCCCCGGGAAACAAACACAATACACACAAATCCGTCACAGATTATTTTGCTGTATTTGAAATCATGTACGCAGCTCGCGACGTAACTAGGAGACTAGTGGACGGTATCAGTACTACAAGTAAAAAAAAAATATATATATTATTTTTATTTTTTTATTAATTACGTTGTTTATAAATTAATCTGAGGGCCGCAAAAAGAGGAGGTGGGGGGCGCATGCGGCCCGCGGCCCGCCATTTGCCCATCCCTGTTTTAGATAAACATGTGCAATAGTTCAAATAAGGAGCATTAAAAGACACACGCTTACACATGCACATCCTAACTAAGTCAAGTCAATATATGAGTTCTTGAATTGTGAAGAAGTATTTCACAGTATTATCTTATTTTGGCACCACACAAAACTTAAGAAAATAAGGAAAGAATTTCATAAAACTAAATTATAATTGCAAGCACCAGAAAACTGAAATGGTAATATAAGCTATGTTATGTCGAATAAACAACATGCAATATAGCTCAAATCACTGCAAAGAGGTCATAAGACTTCCACTAGTACAGTGGTTAAAAAAGGTTTAATATGATATGGCTAGCTCTCATTTGGGAAATAAAGAAGGCACAGCTGTCACACGCAGTATACACAGAATACATATGAGTTTGGGAAATGATGTTAAACAGCTTGCAACCTCTAACTTGTATTCACTGAGCCAGGATTTAATTGCTCCGTAGTTCTTTTATCATGAAATGTTTCCATTATTCTGTCCATCCTCTGTATATTACTGGATTCTAAAATCTCATTTACAGTGCAGAATACCAAGGGCAGCGCAGAGGGCTTCCTCTTAGCTGTGGTATTGATCTGAATGTAAGCAGAGACAACATGAAATGAATGTAGTGAGGCAGTAATGTGTGGCAATGAGGATGTCCTTAGCAGCAGAGGTGATTTGTATTCCAATATCACACATTTTATCCCCATAGCCAGTTTACACGCTTCATACTTCTGAAAGGCAAGTTCAATACTACAGACTTTATTTATATACTATATATACGGTATAAGAGAAAGCATTGTACAACTATTTACATTGTAAATAATCAAGATTATTTATAGGTTTAACAGAGTTAACATTATAGTTTATCTTTGTTTCTCAAACGGTATTGAGAAACATTATGAAAGGTAATTCAAAACTATGCCAAAGTCATTAAAGAGCCAAGTAAATAGAATATTGAAATTAGCTCAAATAAATTAAAACTAAATAAATTAACTCTGAATTTCAGTGTCCACACCTAATTTTTAATAATACAAGTATAATTTATTCTTATTATTTTCATTAAATTCAAGGTTACAGTTTTAAATATATATAATTCTAATACTAAATAATTGAGTGTACTATAACTATTTAGTATAACTACTTTTTCTGCAGGCTACCATTGTTGTGTTCGGATATCCAGTAGTAAACAAACATTTTGCCCTTGGACAATACTGCAGACATGAAAATGAGCACAGCATTTTAGTCTCTCAATAAAGAAAAAGTTGTATTTCCTTATCCTCTTTAAAAGTCCAACGTATTCCTGATTGGCAGGCAGTGTTTCTGTCCTGGCGTGCACCGAGCAGAAGGCAGGAAGCAGTCTGCAGCGCCTGGCTGTGACACCGCTTACCAATGAGCTTCCACGCTGTCCTAAGAAAATCCTTCATTTCCTTCCTCGTGATACTGTCTATTGTATGACACAGCCCAACCCTGCTTACGTGGTCTATCCTTCTTTTTAACACAATCAAAAACATGTAGGGAAATGAAATTGTTGACATATGGATGCAGATAATGTTACTTGAGGTCAGTGAATGAAGCAGTGCACAAATGATGAGCTATTTTGGCCACTGAGGCTGGGCACAAGCCAATGAAAAAGATGAACTGTCTTCCTTTTAAAAACCCATGGTGAATATCATTAGCTTGCCTGGTGCTTTACAGAATATTAAAACAAGAGAAAACGCTCCAATTAGCTTAACATTGAACTAAGTAGTTCAGTCTGAATAATTTCTCATCAGTTAAAATCTTGACTACTTGCCCTATCCTTGAAAAGCACCATATTTGTTTTACTTTGACATCAAAGGTTATCGTGACTAATGCAGCACTGACTTTTCTTTCAAATCAGTTTCACATCTTGTTTTTTTTATACTTTCCTCATTCAGTGCTCCTCATCTCTCTTCTATATCACTAAGGATGTATTACATGTGTTGTTTACACCACCCTCTTGATTGTGGCAGTCGTTGTCTATGAACTGAGGACATCATTAGGTTACAGCTCACATCATTACAGAGGGAAGTGCTTCTGTGGCACTACCTGTTGTTCCGTACTGCCTCTACCCATGTGAAGAAGGTAGAAGCATGGAGAGAGGCCTCCTCAGAGAGTGGCTCAGTGATGCACGAGGACATCGAACTCTGGATTAAAGACTACAAGGACATGCCGCGCTTTGTTTGTGTCGAGAGCAGTATGTCGGACAGGCAGCGGTGCACAGGCCCGCCTCAGGGGACTGTACTGTTACCTACAGCAACATTCATACGTCTCAGTGCTGACCGTAACTCTGCCGGCTTCATACCCACTGGATTGGAAATTTAACATATATATGAAGTTTTGGCTGAATGCCTTTTTTGAACTGTTTCTTCAGCATTTCTCTGTGCCCATACTTTCAGCCATGACAATCTTAAGCCTCATTTTCTTGTATTTATGGATTACTGAAATCTCTAAGAGACACTTGAGCACTTGTTCAAACTATACATTTGAGAGCCTTAACTTTAAGAAAACCGTTAAGCAATTGCTTTGGGGAACCATTTCCTTGAATTTCACTACATTTCAATTTAAATTTCTAAATCAAACTTGAGTGAATTCACCAGTGGTTGCAGTATGAAATAGCTGGATTTAAACAGCTACTATACCAGTCGAATTTGTGACTGGTACGTTAACTTCACTTTAGATTTACGTAACTCTGGATTATGTTCAGAGAGTAATCTACCAAGGGATGCATTGGTTATTTCCAAGGATGAAAATCAAAGCCTGGTGGCAAGCCTTGTTAGGGGTGTGATACAAACCAGATGCTTGTTAATGACGGAAATGTCAAGCAAGCAACTGCTGACACCTGTCAGCGTGCAGGGGAGCTACACACTGCAGGCCTGCAGGCAGTGGAGGGTGAACATCACCTGGATTGGTCTGATAATGTAAGAGGGCAGATTAAACTGTTGTTTCTGTGAAAGCAAACCACTGTACACACTCTATAATTAGGGTTGTTAGCAGCGGACTGTGTGCTCATATCCCCATTGAACTACAATAACACCATGAGAACAAAGGCTAATATCAGAGCAGAGCATGAAAACAAACCTGTACACATTTCACATCCTCATTACCAAGTCTATATAGAGTTATGTAGCTTCTCCTGCATCTGCCGTATCCCCTGAAAGGTGTAACATATAGTGCATTAGTCCCTCATTTGTGCCATCAGCCATCAAATAGCACTGGGCTTTGTGCCGGGCTCCGGAAGCAGGCGGCTGCTCTGCCTATACGAACCACCTTCCCTGACATGCCGGTGCTTTGATCTTTGCACAGTCCGCTCTCAGGCTGCATGTATCAACATGACAATAATAAGGGGGAAAAAAGAAAATGAACAAGAAAGAATATAGAGAGAATACATAACAAATATTCTAAGGTATACTATATTATAAAATGTTTCCAGAAGTTGTTTGATTGGTAGAACAGTTTGCGGTTGTCCTCCGTGAAAGGTCTGATTTTTAAGGAGACATTAGCTTCAGTAGTAATGCAATATGTGTGTATTTTGCCAATCCAGGTGTCAACCAAATAGTTGTTTACAATTCACAAACTATGATGTCCACTGTGTATGTAGTGGGGCCAAGTGGAGATAGAGTAAGAGCATTTTTAGACTCTATTGTTTGACACATTCCTGAATGAAACATAATGTATCTTCAGGGTTTCATTTCAAACACAGCTGTGGATTGGCGAGAACGAGCCTCTGGAGAATAGGGATTCATACAGCTGTAGACGACTGTTCACTGCATCCACACATATAAATCAGGCGCTAGATCCGGGAGAAATTGACCAATTTTATATCAACTATGCTTTTTTGTAAAAGTAACCAACATTTTTGACAGTTCCAATGCACACCTCCATCCAATGATGGCAAAAAAAGTGACACAAATATCTAGGAATGTTGCCAAGTTTGTATCTATGCTAAATCTTTGAAGAAAGAAGTTACAAAAATAACATATGTTGAAGGCTATATATCTTAGAGAAGCTTGAATATTAGTGTTGGAAATCGCCACTGATTTCCCAAATCAATAAAATTCTCATTCATAAGGTCCCAATTCAAATAGATTTCTGATTTGTTATTCAAACTATAATACACATTCTGCACAAGAAAATATCAGGGAACTGTTCCTGTTCATTTTAAAAGAAAGAAAAATGTACATAAAATGGACCCAAACAGTTACCTACTTTTGGATACCTTACATATGTCTTTGCTTTTGTCAAGCTCTTTCCTGTATCAAGTCTTTTTAAAACGAATATTAAACCCACGTCTGTTTTAGTTCTCGCTTTCAGCATAAAAGGTGTATAAAAAAAAGGTAAATTGTGAGACATCATTAATCCATATTGCATCATTCAGTGGAAGATTGGTTTGAATTGGATTGCATTTTATTTTCATACCCAGACTGATTGATTATTGTGTCTTTTCTTCTCCCTGCCACGTTGGACCTTTTTATAGTAGTTTTATTGAAGGATGTAGTTCAGTATGTGTTCTATAAAATAAATTCAATCATACACTATATATACATGACTCACCTTATTGCACACTGTGGAACAGAGCAGCAGAGGTATCTGATGGAGCAGGAAGTCTATTACAAGACAATAACTCATCAATCTTCTAGCTCTCAGCCACTCCATAACTTTACATACCAAGACACTCACATCCAAAGGAGATTCATAACAATGAATCTTGTTTAAATGGAATCTAATTTGCTCCATTTAGGCAGCATATACAGTATGTGCAGACACTAAAACTGAGGAAGAAGGGGAGTTATGAGACATTAACTTGTATATGAGTTTGTAGTGGGTGTTATATTGAAAACTGACACATTCCTCACAGGTAGATATGTGGGCTTGGTGAGTCAAGACATAGTTGTAAGTGTTAATGCAGTCGCAGGAGAGGAGAGAAGGAGCTCACAGCCAGAGCTGCTGCTGCTGCTGCGTAGGTGTGGCGCTTACTGAATGCGGAGGTAGCCGAGGTGTTTTACACATGGTGCGAGCTCAAAAGAGGACGGAGGAGTTATTTGATTTTGTCTTTTGTAGATCTCCTGTTTATCTCCAGAGAACAGTTGACTGGTCAAAACTGTTATCCTTTACTGCAAGGGCGGTGATCCTTCTTATGATGCCCAAGGATATAACTCTTTTATCACGTCATGTGTGTTTGTTTGTATTTCTTTCGTATCTTGCAAAAAGTCTTAATGTAAACTAAACTCATATGTTATCTCATGACATTGAACATGGCATATTATTGGTATACTGAACATAAAGCTGAACAGTTTAGTAGAAAAATAAGTCGATCAACAGAATATTAATCTGCAACTATTTAACTATTAGATTCATTATTTAATGCATTTTAAGCAAAAATGCCAAACGCTTATTTCCAGCTTCTCACATTTAAGAAATGATTACTTTCAATGATTGATATCATTAAAATTGACACGTAAAATGTTACTAATACTTTATACAACAACAAAAAACAAGCTGACAATCAAAGGAGAATGTTCTGATCGAATGTCTTTCAGTTGTGCTGTTGTAAATTGACTACATGAGCTGGCAGGAGGAAGAGTAAAGAAAAAGTGCTCTTGATGGATCTCCTCAATAAAAAGGTCTAGGTTAATCCTGCATGTGTGCCTTATCAGCCTATTTCATTTGTGTTACCCCTTTCCTCTTTAACACACTCACATCCCATGTGTGCTCCAATTATTGCATGAAGATGGGATTGAAGGAGGGCGGGAGGTTAAAAGGTAAGGTGCTGGCTGCAGAGGCGTTGAGAGAGCCGTGTGCACCACACAGTTAATAATTGGGCCGATAGTAAGTAAGCCTGGAGCGTGTGACTCTTATCTCTAATGGTTACAGCGCGTGGCTTTAGGGTTCCTGCGCGCTACACACCTTTAATTACGAGTGGACTACTGGGACATTCGCTGACACATCACTCAGACCTTCCCATTGATGCAGTCCCATCACTTTGAAGTGTTCATCATATTGCATGTCAATAATTGTACAAGAGATTAAAAATGTGATTATGCAGAATGTTTTCGCACCACAAAGCTAGTAGCTCTTTATGAAATTGATCAAGGCTCTCTTAATTTCCTCTGAAACTTTATTGTACTCATTTGAACTGTTGGTCTTTAAGAGAGAAGCAGACATGATAGAAGTGTTAATAGCAAGTTGTGACTGAATACTTGGCACATGCCATCTCTTTGTGTTCACATCAAGTTACTAAGCTGAAACACGCACACGGTAGTGTCAAAGTTGCATAGTTTATGGACCCGTTTCCTCTTAAAAACAATTCATCTTGACGTGACCTCCGATGTGTCAGCAAAAACAAGAGCCCGACTCAATTCCGAGGCGAGGGGTTAAGGAATGGCCTGTGATCGAGCACGGCTTTCACCCCTTGTGATTAAACACACAAACTGACACCCTGTGTTTGATGAACAATCTATTATTCTTTTAATAAATCTTTCCGTGCAGAACGTGATGGACAAGGCAGATCAAGTGGGCGAGGGTCAAAGCAGAAGTGTGCTGAACTGAGAATAATAAACAGGATATGTTCAACATAACAAGACAGTCAGCCCTCAGGTTCTTTCAAAACTTTTTTAAGGCGATCTATTTTTTTAATGTCTTAAGTTGTTAGATTAGAGGCAAAGAACATATACATCAGCATGTGCAATACAGATAAAAACAGTATGAAAGCCACCACTTACAGTTCATTTCAGGCCAGAGAGATGGATGCCTTTTTCAAGTTGGTCGATGGACAGATAGATATCCCAGGGGCAGGTAATGATCCAGACTTTGAAAACCACAGGTCTATACTCTTGCCAGTCCACAAGAGAGAAACAAACAAAAGGTCATCCTCCTCCAGGCAAGAACAGCCCCTTTGGATCCATGCACACTAAATAACAGTAACTGGTTCATTTGAATTTGTGGTTAGTCACTTCCATGTGGTTAGGGTTATTGTTTCTGAGCATTGGGAGATGAAGGTAACAGTATTGTTTTCACATTTGAATACATCTTAACAAGAAGTCACTCAGTAGCATGCATGTGTTCTCCCAATCTGACAATCCCCACAGTCCCTGTTAACTCTGTTGGCAACTTTGCTCTTCTAGATGACACAATAGTTATATAAGGGCGGGTGTGTAGAGTGATTTCTTATCAAACACCCCACATTGGTTTGACAGGAGAACATAAGAAAAGTTTCTCCTTTTGTTTTCATGATGAAGTGTATCCGTGAAAAATGGAATTCCTGTCAGTAACAATGTTTCCAATTCCAAAGGTGACAGGTTTCCACAAAAAAGAAGGGAATAGAAATGTTATAAACAAAGACTTCACAAGTCGCTCCTGTATCATAATCCGTTCACCTCCATTTATCTGTTTGCTAAGTACCATGCATGAGTCAATTATACATGGTTTCAGACTATGTGGATGTTTTCAAAATGGCTCCAGGGATCCGCTGTCGGTCGCTCCCCTGATCGGCCCATTTCTTTGGTCACAACCGAAATATCTCAACAATTGTGGTCAGTAATGGATTCCACAGTATGAATCCTATTGACTTTAGTGATACATTGACTTAACCTCAGTCACTGTAAGCAGGTTGACATCTGTGTTTGGACACTGGGCTGCATTACCTTGAAATTAGCGTATGTTTCCTACAGGATACATCAATCGGATTGCTTATCCTCTGGTGCCAACATATGATCGACATTTTGGAATTTAAGTTTGTGAAATTATATTCTCTTAAAAATGGAATGTACTTTGTGTTGAGCGCTATATGGCTAGGCTCATTTTGAATTGTATTTTTGTTTTGTTTCAACGATAGCCGACCCTTTGGTAACCAAACAAGGAAGTAGGTAAAAATTCTTATAAGCAGTTACATTTCTAACTTTAAATATGAAATCCATAATGCTAATAAGAACATGTTGTTATGCTTAAAACAATTGTGAACATGTCAAACATTATGCCTGATAATTAAGCATGCTAGCATGTACTGGGCTGCTGTGGCTCAGTGGATAGAGTGCTGGACTTCAAATCAGGGGGTACCAAGTTCGAGTCCCACTGCAGTCCGCATGTCATTGTGTCCCTGGGCAAGACACTTCACCCCAAATTGCTCCTGTGGGGATTGTCCACTGTACAACAGTAAGTCGCTTTGGATAAAAGCGTCTAACAAATGACATGTAATGCAATGTGACTTTTAAATGCGAAAAACACTGTTGTAAACAAAAGAAGACTAGCCTCACAGAGGAACTTGCATGGCTATAGACTCTTAGACTTGTCTTAACATTCGGCATCATTAGAATACATTGTAACATTGTTACATTGTTGGTTAAAAGCACAACAAATTATTATTTGAAACTGATTAACAGTATTTCCAATACTGTACCTACAGTAAAGTGCATTTCTATCAGTCCACTCAGCAATAGACGAGTTCACACCCAGGACATTTTTCTGCGAGTCAACAGTGCTAACCACCCAGGGTGCCATGAGTGCAGGCAAAGACTGACCTCAAGGTGGCTTTTGAGGAAAGACGGGTCAAAAACATCAATAGGTGTGCGCAGCACATTTCCTTCCAAACCAGTCTTTAGCTTTTGAGAGACTCTCAGGTCACAAACAAGCTAACAAGCAAATGAAGGCAATCGCATTACGCATTGCATGACAGAGATAAATATTGCAGGTGTCAGTGCAGTGCTTTGCGTTCAAAATAATTTATTTTCATATCAAATACCAAGACTTCCCTTCTTTCCACTACAGCTCTTCTTGATGTGAATATGTCTAGGCTAGGCTTTGCAGAGTTAAGCTCAAAGACACCACTTGAGCTGGAGGTTAAGCTTTTAGCTTAGTGATGTGCGTTCTTTCTTTTGTGAGGTTGGTGGAGTGAACTTCTGGTTTAGACTCCTGGTCAATTGAGTGAGGATAAAAGACCAGGGGCCTCTTTTATAAACGGTGCTTACGCTCAAAAGATGGCGCATGCCAGTTTCTACGCAATGTTTGTGATTTATAAAAAACAAAATTGACGGGGAAATGTGTGGTCCTCCACGCAAACTCTGACCCACGCGTAGCCTACACCCAGGGTTGGGTTGTAACGGAATACATGTGACGGCGTTACGTAATCAGAATACAAAAATCAAGTAACTGTATTCAGCTCGCGTTACATTTGAAAAACAAGTACTTTCTTTCGTAAACCTGAAGTGAATACATTTTGGATTACTTATTGGAATTATTGGTGGAAAGATGGAACAAAAGTCTGCGTTTAAATCGTGTGTGTGTGTGTGTGTGTGTGTGTGTGTGTGTGTGTGTGTGTGTGTGTGTGTGTGTGTGTGTGTGTGTGTGTGTGTGTGTGTGTGTGTGTGTGTGTGTGTGTGTGTGTGTGTGTGTGTGTGTGTGTGTGTGTGTGTGTGTGTGTGTGTGTGTGTGTGTGTGTGTGTGTGTGTGTGTGTGTGTGTGGGTGGGTGGGTGGGTGGGTGGGTGGGTGTGGTTAAAACACATCAGGCTGCGGTCGCTCTTTAGCCTTATGATTCTGAAGGTAAACACAATGAAGGCACTTTGCGCTCCACTTCTCAGAGGCTGAGTTAGCCCTCCCGCTGCCTCCTGGTGCTGCAGAGATTTCATGAAGTGAAGGAGGTTTTCCTTATATAAAACAGCTGTGGGCAGCAGATACTGTGAGAGTCACGGACATGCATTCATAGATCAAGGCAGACTGGTGCACACACTCTCCTGTTTTGCCAATCTGGTGCTTAAACAAATATAACTCTACACCCCTGGCCGACATGTCCTTAAAATGAAGTCAGAGTTCGACATTTGAATTCATGTCCTGCCAACACTGGCAGGACAGAAGGCGACACGCCCGTTCTAAGCCGTGTCCCTCACTCCTCACATCCCAAGCTGCATCCCCAAAAAGTTCATTATGTTGTTACATCGTTTCAGATGTTATGTTTCAGTTGTGCTCTTGATAAGTCATTAAAACAGTAAAAAGACATTTCCTTTTGCTTTTTGTCTCTCCTGTAGGCCTACACCAAAACATACCCATCTGTGATGGAAAAAGAAAGTAATCCAAAAGTAATCTAAAAGTAATCTGATTACGTTTTTAAGACACGTAACTGTAACTGTATTCGGATTACTTTCAGAGCCATGTATTCAGTAATCAGTAACTGATTACATTTACAAAGTAACCCTCCCAACCCTGCCTACGCACTACGCACAAAAACGGCATTGGCAGAAGGAAGAATGGAGATAAATATGTGGAAATAATACCATAAATAAAATGTTACCTCATTTATCATATATGAAGAATTAATTTTCACAAATTGATTAAAGCCAATCTTAAAATGATTTAACAAACGCCTGTTTGAGACTCCTCAGTGCACACACAAACATAACTTGGAGAAATAAATAAATACGGAAATGTTATTGATCACCCCTCGATTATGTTCTCTTGTTAAGAAATGTATTCTCATAAATGATGCGGTAAACAGAAGGACAGAATTACTTTATATTACTTGCATTTCTTTAGGTTGTATAGATACGAGCATGGTTTATACTGTCATGTCTAATCATGTTTTATGCCGTACGCCGCCTACTTGATAAGTCGCTCGTAAAACACAGGAGGTATGGAAACTAAGAACACCATATGTGGTCAATTGTACAGCTAATATAACACAACACATTAGTTGTATTTCCTTTAACTGGTGGATTATGGATATAGTTGCTGATCAACAGCTGGAACACAAACCACCAAATACAAACAAATAATTCAGATCCAGTCGTCATGACTCCACTCCGGAGGGATTCCCCAATCATTTCTTGCTATCCCACAGTTTCTCATTGTTAGGGAATAATTTGGTTAGGTATTCAACCTTTGACAAAGTTCATCATTTTCTCCTCTCACTGTCTCCTTTCTCATGGCATAGGTCTACAGCCTTGGGTATTGCTGCTATCTCTCTTAAGGAGGAGCAGCATTGTTGTTGCCAGTCTATCACAGGGCACAAGCCGCCATGAGGTAGTTTACTGTTCAGGGACGAAGGTTCCCTGGCGCACATTCTTTTCTATGGACCAGAGCTCTAGTTAGATTCAGGGTCCATATTTGTTTAGTCTCACTGATAAAGAATGTTGATTATTACACTCCGAACTAGTTAAAACCTCGAGCTACAGAAAGAGTTCTTCAGAGTTGGTTTGGCAACCGCTGTGTCAACTCGTGACAAACCACCTGTCTTGTCAACTCTCCGGCCGTAACTCCAAATAAACCATCAGTGTTTGACATCAAACCTCCAGCTCTCCTCGTGTCTCTCTGAGTCCTGACTCTCCATTGCTACAGAAGTTTCCCCCACACTCATCAAGGGGGTGTGTCCTGTCCCCTGTACTGAAACACTGCCTGAGGAAGGTTAGGTTATGTGTCTTTTTTTTGTCATTAACCTTTTTCGGACCACTTATTTATTTATTTTGGTGAAGATCCGACCTCCATGCTGCTACTCTGGTTCAAACTGCATCCACCAAACAATATGATTTATCTCGACCTCCCCAAAATAACAAAAATCTCACACGGTGTGAGATGTCTTTTTTAGCTGTCATGTCCTGCGATCTACGTCATGCAGTCAGTCAAAATTGATATTAATACGGGCCGTTTCTTTGACTATTTATGGGCAAATATGGGCGTTACATGAAGCCCGCAAAAGCGCCGCATATCGAGTTGATTGTGATTCATAAAGGGAAACCGGTGTAGGACGTGCCGCACGCAAGTCCTACGCCGGCACGCAGTGTTTTATATATCGGGAAATGTGTGTATTTATTTGCTTTGTGCTACGTAAGCAACCTTCCCACGTGAATCCTTCACAAGACTTTATAAATGAGGCCCCTGAAGAGAAGAGTGAGAGATTTCAGCTGGCCCTCAGTCACAGCTTCACTCTGGGGAAAAGATAGGATTTTACATGTCTCACAAAGAGTGCACTTCTTGTCGCATTCAGGATCTTGGGATCTGACATTTGACTGTAATATTAAAGGTTCCTTTAAGATTTCCATTCAGATCCGATTTCCATATATTTTGTAAGCTGTTCAGGGTTCACTGAATCAGAAACATGCACCGCTGAGCGCATTGTTTGGCATATTGAAGCTGAGGTCTTGTTAACAATCACACATTTAAAAGGATGCAAAAGGAAAAGCAGGGTAAATAGTGGTTTAAGCTTTGCTCCCGTACAAATGTTCCTATCTCGCTACCAAAGCAAATTTTACAAATTCAGAGAGGACCGTGTCTTAGGTGCATTGCTAAATCCACAATAAGCAGAACAAGGTGTTAATGCGTCTTTGTAGAACCTTCTCAAAGTTCACGAGTGAACCATCTTCCATTTACAGTCAAGGAATGTCTCACCCCAACCTTCAGACCTATCTTTAAGGTATCTTGTCTGATTTGTATCAGAATAGATTTTTTACTCAACATTTCTCAATAGAAGGGTATTGATACGTGTTGTCCGGTAAAGATTGTGTGCAAAGATTACACCAATACAGAGCTGTAGAGAGATTTGATTTGAGTGTTTATCCACAGTTTTAACTTACTACTACTACTACTAACATGGTTACACACATTGAATGTTCTGTATAAGTTACACTCAACTTTAAGCAGGTATCCCTATTGTAAGTGCCATCATTTCAGCTGCATTTTAAATATGATTTGGCTACTAAAAAACACATTTCTAATACCCTTTTTATTATCATAAATATTTGTGGCTGAAAAATGAATAAACGTTAGATACATTTTGCTTAAATGGGACTGTTTTCTGAGTGTTTTTACTTTTAGACCAGTTGACAAGTCTCAATTTTAAAGTTGATATCATTTGTCGCTTGGAACATCTCTAGTTACTGAAGAGAAATCCGGCCTATGAATAGCTAGAATCTGAAGCACTAAGATGTTGCTTGTTGGTTTTTTTCCTTTAAAATTACAGTATCAATTAAAAAATCTTTGAATACCAGTAAAATATCTTGAAAGACTTGACGTCAGATGTCTCAGGCGAATACCTGTGTGCTGGAAGAATTGAAAAATGATAAAAAGTTAGCACTTCATGGATCACTGCAGTTAATGTTTACCGATGGCAGATCACACGTGCTTATAGAGCAGGGTCCCTGGGAGAGGGGAGCAGCTGTAGGAATCAAAGATGCTGTAACCCCCTTGTATAACTAATGTATGACTGCGTATGCCTACCGTAATGTGATCTGACAACGCAACACAGTGCTTTTGCAAAGGGATATGGATAAGTTGTTCACCAGAGTCCACGCGCAGTGGGGGTATGACTCTGAAGTCATGCAGCTTGATGTAACTTGACAACATAGGATTATTTATATATAGTAAATATATAGAGAAGGAAAATATTGGATGCAAGGAGCAGCACCCAGCAGGTATGTGCCTTAAGATGTCACCCCCCTCACATGAATCAACAGTAGAGCGGGAGAGGATGGCGGGTGTGTGGTGCCGGGGGGCTACAGAGACCTTATCATAAAAGCAGCGAGCGGAGCAATCATGTACACAACAGCATGCATTACCCCATCCATTGCTTGCACTTGTGTCCTTTGAATTTTACAAGCGATGAAATCACAAGTAGTGCTATGCAATTATTTTCAACCAAGCAAATTAAACAACACAACAGCTGGTAACTTTAATCATCTACACAAGGACACACACGTAGATTTGATTTTTGTTGGGGTAACGGCATAATATATGGCACCTTGTCTCAAGGTCAAGAGGGAAATGTATTCAGCACAAACTCTGCACTAAGTACCTACATAATATTATGTTTGCTGGATGGTAAAGGACGCTGTCATAAAGGATGTGTGTAAAACAAATTGCAATCTGTCTGTCAGCTCATGTTAAATGGAGCACCATTGATGAGACATGCAATCTGGCGTCTGCTTTTGTTAGAGGCAAACGCTCGCTTATGAGTCATGGCATTTAATATAGATTTTATACATTGCATACATTTTGGGGAGGATGGAAGCAAGGTGAAACATATTGTTCCTGTCGTTATTTGATGACATCATGTTGTTGGCCAGCAAATGTCAGAAATGACCTTCAAGAGGAATAAATATTGTCAAATATTTAATCCCATTTACGTTGAAAGATGCATGCCTGATACAGTTTATATGCAGAAGTATTCCTGAGTGTAAAAATAGGGTTCAAACACCGCGAGCCATGCAAATCAGTGGAAATGTGTTCCAATTTCCCTTTCACCTCAGCTGATGTGGAGGAATTAACTGTCAATCCGGCTGTAGCCTTTCTCCACGCCTTTAATGTAAGATCTGTGCGAACGTTTTATGAATTTACTTTCTAATCCTCACAGTCATGAAATCCCTCCATTTGTATACCAACAAGAGCATTTATTATTCTGCCAGCACTGCATTCAAAGGGGCTGGTGTGGCAGGGAGGTCAAACATGAATCAGAGCGGCTCTCTAATATAAAAATATCGCCTCAAAGCAGCCAGCAGGAGAGGCAGTTAGAGATATGGGAAAACGCCAAGATCCATGTTTGCAGTAGTGCTCCCGCCTGTTGGTGACTGCAATACTACGTACAGTAAGATACAGTGCTGTCGTTGGACGCGGGGGATCGCCATCCCCCCACTTTTTTGAAGCATGATTTTTTTTGAATAGTCTAATAAATATAAAATCATTGCCAGTGTTATCGGTTGCAAGTGCGTATTTGTTGTAATAATGAGGAAAACATAATAAGTTTCACAGTAATTATAATAAAAATGTAGCTCAAGTATTTATGCAACTTGATTGAAGCGTGTGAGTGTGTGAGGGGCAGCACTGTGTCTGTGTGTGTGGTGACCAGGTGTCCCTTTTTGTGCGGGACTGCACACATAGCATTTGTATCATTTGTCCCACGTCCCACAAATTGAGACTATGTCCCGCATTTGAGTGACAGTCGCACAGAAAGGCCTGCTCGGTTCGCTGACGGGCCGGCACCGCCCTTTATTATCATATTTTTTAAAAGGCACCATGTAAATTGCGCTGACAGGCGACAGAGGTCCACAGTGTACCACCCCCGTTGACAGTTAACGAGCGCGTCGATAGTGTCTCTCCCCACTACACCACTGGTAAGATAGTAATATATGATCTTGATAATCATTGTCCTCATCATGGCGTTGAATAACCTGAAATCCAGTTCTTTGATTAGATCCACAGATGCTTAGCTTCAAGAAAAGAAATCCATTAATGCTTCCAGCTATGCGCCCGTGTATTACCCCTGCTACTGATCCTCTGCGTTGTCACCATGAATGAGAATATGTTCTTAGTGAACTCAGCCAGCAAATTAAGGATATACAAAAAAAAAATCCATCATGTTCTTTTTTGTTGGTCTGCTGTTCTACACAGATGCCCCTTTTAACATCTCACTCATCAATTGACACCACTTCCCACTGCCACCATGCACAACAAGAAAATTAGGGGGGGTTGTAAAAAACTAAAAGAATAGAAGAGCAGGTGACATATTGTTAGGATGACAGCCTGAGTTTATGGCATGAAAGGAAACCTGCCTTTTTTGTTAGCGCATTCACTCTTCCCACCTATGCTTTGTCAGGATAGACAGCGTGCCCCACTAAGACAGCGCATGCATACTAATGGAGGCTCACATCCACCTCTGCAGCCACAGAGCGGTCAGAAGTGGCAGCCTGCCGCCTTGCGTCGCTGCGTGGCACTAGTACCACTTACCTCTGCTGCAGGCTGTGCTTCCACATCCCCCCGCCGCCTGTACACTGTAGGGGGGAGAGGTCTTACTGTCCCTTTACTTTACAGCTGTGGGCTTATGTCTGTGTCTCAAATAACTGGACGTACGTGTGCATGAGAGGAATACATAATTCAATCCCAGCAGGGCCTTGTCAGTACATATTTGTGACAGATAGAAAGTGTTAAAAAGGGGTTACTGTTTTATGTAGCATTTCCAGGCGTCAACAGAGTGCTCTGACATCAAAGCGTGTGTCATTATTATGCTTTCAGGGGGAAAAAGTTCACATCCATCAGCTGGAAATGCACTCCTCTTTCAAGTAGCTGGGGTGGCTGGTATTGTGTCTCTTAACACTTTGCTGATAAATATTCACGCCCTGTAAATATTTGAGGGCCAAACGACATGCAGTGTCGTTTATTTTAATCATATTGCACCTTTCATTATTTTTTCTGAGGCTAACAAAATCAATCTCTGCAGAATGTGCAAAGATGCATTTAATTTTCCCTCGCTATTAATCTCCAGCCCAATGAGATGATTAATTACACTGTAATAAAGGCTTGTCGCAGTTGGAACTGTGTCTTTATTCATGAAAGGAGCTGCATTTACATTTAAATGTATTAATGGAAGAGATGTTCGTATCTGCCTGGGCTGAGGTTGGAGGGCAGGATGGGCTCAGAGCAGGCACAACAGATGTGGTCCTCTGTGTGAAAACCAAACTGAGAATCATGCATGAATGGCCAGTGTGTTTTTTAAAAACTGCCGCACAAACCTCATGCATTTTTTTGTTTGCGTTTGGTGAGAGGAAAGACAAATTGGTCCCTTGACAGTCCAGATAAATAGTTAAAAGCATCTTGTGACCTCCTCCATAGTTAATGTTAACTGTGATTACAGTGGGGGAGGTCATTTCAAATAAGCAGAGGGGGACTTGAGGTTACTTTTACCCTTAGAACTTTTACCCTCCGGCCTCCGGGCCTTATACGGATCGCGAGACCATTTG
This sequence comes from Notothenia rossii, assembly GCF_949606895.1. Taxonomy (NCBI): domain Eukaryota; kingdom Metazoa; phylum Chordata; class Actinopteri; order Perciformes; family Nototheniidae; genus Notothenia; species Notothenia rossii. The sequence goes on along the minus strand of NC_136901.1, from coordinate 70,435,219 downwards.
GTACGGCCCTCGAGATCATTTATAAACAAAGAAAGAAAAAAATGTAAAAAATCTAGACCGCAAAATAATTAAACAAGCGAGTGCCTGTTTTTCCTGGCCAAGGTCAGGGTCCTTGAACACAAGAGGAGCCTAACGTGTCATCACGTGGTATATGTCTCGACTGACAGGGGTGCAGCGAGAGCACCAGAACGCCGCTTTGCCACTTCAGAAATTGCAGTACCCGGCCCGTCTACACTACAGGCATCAAAAAATCTTGAAGCTGGGCGTGTCTGAAGCTTGGCGATTTTTTGCGACCAACAACCAATCACATGAATCTCCCGCCCCCGATATACAAAGCAATAGCAATGTTAAAACGAAGTAAACTGGATATACTCTCCAAACAGGCGAAAAACCTACCAGTTTCACCCACTGTCTCTGCCACCTCCCTCCATGCCTGGTTCCTCCGGTTTGTATCCCGGTAAATAGTTCTGGTCGTAAAGAACTGGGTGATTTGCTACCGTAATATCTCGTTTGGAATATGAGGAAATGAACTGCGGTCTGGCTCTCCCAGCTTGCACGCAGTTTGATTGGCTGCGCTTGCACTGGCGGGATTTGCATAAACGGCATTTGATTGGCTGATGCCAAGCATCGAGCCTCAAAAGTTGAACATTGTTCAACTTTTGATGCCGATAGATGCTCGTGATGCTTGCAAAGCCATGCCATGCTCCCCACAATGCAGTTCGGTGAAGATTAAAAATCTTCTACGTCACCCCATTCAAGTGAATGGGCGAAGCGTTGAAAGCATTTTTCGATGCCTGTAGTGTAGACGGGCGTGCCGCAGTTTTTGCATGTCCGTGTCTTTAGTTATAAGCCCAGTCCCGTCTACACTACAGGCATGAAAAAATCTTGGAGCTGGGCGTGTCTGAAGCTTGGCGATTTTTTGCGAGCAACCAATCACATGAACCTCCCGCCCCTGACATACAAAGCAATAGCAATGTTAAAACGAAGTAAACTGGATATGAACTCTCCAAACAGGCGAAAAAACTATCAGTTTCACCCACTGTCTCTGCCACCTCCCTCCATGCCTGGTTCCTCCGGTTTGTATCCCGGTAAATAGTTCCGGTCATAAAGAACCGGGTGATTTGCTACCGTAATATCTCGTTTGGAATATGAGGAAATGAACTGCGGTCTGGCTCTCCCAGCTTGCACGCGGTTTGATTGGCTGCGCTTGCACTGGCGGGATTTGCATAAACGGGATTTCATTGGCTGATGCCAAGCATCGAGCCTCAAAAGTTGAACATTGTTCAACTTTTGATGCCGATAGATGCTCGTGTTGCTTGCAAAGCCATGCCATGCTCCCCACAATGCAGTTTGGCGAAGATTCAAAATCTTCTACGTCACCCCATTCAAGTGAATGGGCGAAGCGTTGAAAGCATTTTTTGATGCCTGTAGTGTAGACTGTCATACTGATCATACAGTCAATAACTCTGTTGTTATTAGCATCTGGTTAGCTAGCTATGCTAACAAATATAAGAAGTTTTTTCTCCAACCAGTGAGGTAAAGGCACATCTTTATATGATCATTATAGTAAACAGGTATAAAATACTATATGACAGTAAAAAAAAAGTTGTTATTAATAAACAAGAATACAGTTTGAAAGGGGAGTGATTTGTAAAATATCCATAAAGAAAATTAAATCTGCTTAGAGTTGTGTTTCATGGGTGTTGGGAGATGTATCCATAGATCTCTTCATGTTGCTCTCAAAGTGCACCAGATTGATGCTTTTAACTTCAACATTTAAAAAAAATCCCCCCCCCAAATCATGTCCACATGGATAGGAAACTAAATACATTTGCACACATCTTCTGTTCATATCTTTCTGTTTTGCATACGCATGATGGCGAAAAGGCGAAATAAATGGGCTGTGATTTTAGTATTTTTAAGCAGAGGTCAATAATTTGTACGACCCTCGGAGGATGTTGAAAATATTTAAATGGCCCTTGAGAGGAAAAAGGTCCCCCACCCCTGCCTTAGAGTATTGCAAATAATTTGACCTTCAGAGGGTTTTTAAGGGAATGTCATTCAGCCATGTAAAGAGAATCGGCTTGTGTTAATGCCGAGGTATGCTGCTTGAATACAGAAGAGCCTCAAAATATGTTTGGCTTACAGCTTCCCTACTAATAATGAAGCCCTGCCCATCGGTACTCCAGGAGGAGATAAATGGATGCTGTCTGCTGGTATGTCCGGCTCTCCAATCCGACATGCACTCCCTCTCCCTCTCTTTATCTCTCCTCCTCTGTCTCTCTCTCACTCTTCTCTCAAGCATATTTGCCTGCTTGCTCCCGCATTATCACACAAACACGCCTGCACATACCCTCAGAAAAAAAAGGGGATGGGGGGATGGAATGCATGAGTTAAGTTTTAATAAGGGAGAGAGGTAATTTGAAAAGTCTTTGGAGGTGTTTGGAAATGTATCAATAACAAACAGCTGGGATTTCATGCATGGGAGCATTTGGTGTAATTGCCTGCACATCCCTGATAGAGGTTCCTCTTCAATAACAAAAATATGCTCTTTTAAGCAAAAAAGACTGACACTACCTACCGAGTCTTCCTTTTTAGTTTTGCCTCAGGCGGTTCAAAAGATGAGATGGTTTTTAGTTGTTTTTGACCACGAACAAAACAACTTTCATCTCCGTTCTCTTTGTGCCAACGTCTGTAGCTTGCAGGTTTATTCATGTGAAGAAAAAAAAAAATCTCTAATTTTCTAAGATTTCCCTACTTCAAAGGCTTCATTTGCATTCGGCGGCACAAATGTAAAGCCTCTTTGTGAAACAATAACATTCCTCTGTGTAACTCAGCCTGAGCCCGCTACAGAGGAGCAGCACTTTATAGTCAAAGTATCAGAGGTATTGGAAACTGTGTTGACAATGGAAGATGTGCTAATGTATATTATCCCCTGTCCTTTGTCCCATTAATGTGACATGGATAATTCTCTTATCTGCAATATCGCAGACTGGATTGAGCTTGTTGTGACAATAAGAGCTAAAATAACACATCAACTTGATTGTTTGCTATATTTAAACACGACTCCAAGCACAAAGCGTCGATACAAGTCCTAATCACCACAGGCATCAACATTGGCAAAGATGGATGCAGAAGGTTTTTAATAATGAGAAAGCTACATTTCTTTCTCTGGCAGTTGATATTTCACTAAGAAGCTGCCATTGTTATCAGCGTGATCAATGAAACAACTCATGGACCATAAAACAAACCAAAAACAAGCTTGAATGATAGACTAAATGTCCACCCAGAGGCCCTCTCTGGTTGAAAGAGTAAGCTGCAGAGATTTCTTTAGAAACGTTTGACATCACGTTTTACTCAGCAAAGTTTTACAGGTAATTCAGTAAACCTGCTCCTTGGAAGTGAGATGTAGTTTATTGTCAAGGCAACTGTAAAGCAGAATGAACACCAGCAGCCTTGGAACGTTTAAGTCCCTTCCTTGTTGACACAAAAGAAAAATAAGCTCGGCTGGATTTCTCTTTCAGCCATAAAATGACGTGTGAATTCTCTCACACAAATTATACATGAATGAGAAGGCCATGGTCAATAGCAGCGTAATCATCCAAACCAGGGATTGGATGTGTGTTTGTCTGACTGTTAAGAGAGAGTCATGCAGGGGGGGGCTCAGGCCTCTCCACTGTGCAGGGAACAAGCTTACAGCCTTAAAGTGTATTACAGAGAGAATAACCCACACTGCCACCCCTGCTATCACAATTGCTTGGGAGGAGATTGCTGCGGGAGGTTGTGTCTGTCTCCACGTCCTGCTTCTATTTTGTTCTGAGCCCAAGGTGCTTCACTGATCTTGGGCCAAACGCTGTTGGAAAAATTCTGCCAACTCATGGAGGATGATAGCTGGAGGAGGGGAAATTCAACCATCCTCCACAGAGCGCCGGTGCAAAGGAGATGGAAGAAGGCAGCGAGAGGTGGGGGGAAATGAAAAATGAACTGGAAAATGAGGACAGAGCCCTACTCTCTTATCTCCTCTTGTCTCGATGTTCTCCCAGATAAGTACCGCCTAAGCATGTTGTCGGGCCCACTGAAACACATTACTGACAGCTCCACAAGTTCTGGGGGAGTCTTGCGGTGACGCTTATCTAACCTTTCGTTGTTGAGCACTTTTGGATGCTTGTTCACTCAGCCAGAAATTCCTCCACCAAGGTTTATGGAGGTTGTGGTAGTGGACTGTCCTCGTGATGAGAGAGACCGCCCTGTAGCTGAAAGGTCATGCAGTCAGTTCTGGAAACAGCCATTATGCATCCATCAGTAGACATGCTGCCAAAGTGTGCTTTAGATGCCTGAATGCCTACCTGCTCACTCAGCGTAAGTCCCCCTATGTCAAAAGCTCCAGCAAATGTAAATAATAAATATGGTGTTTGTTAATTAATCAGATTATGGATTGTTTGCAATGCTATTCCCAATAATCATTGGTCAACATTTTTTTACTGCTGTGTGATTGATTCACTGAAAAGCACTTCTCGTGGACTTTCCAGAGACGTCATTTTATTGTGTGCCCTTAATTTGACCGATGTGAAAAATGCCATTAATCCAAATCTTTTCATAGAGATCTCTAGGTATGCCGTAGAATATGTGTCTCTAAGGGCAAGTGCCCTCAGAATCTTGAGAAACATGTGGTACAGCGTACTGTAGTATTATTCTAAGGTGAATTTTATCGTAGACAGGCTAGGATGTAAGTACAATGTTTCATTTCTCGTGCTGTGGCTGATTTCAAAGACCCATTTTGTCTAGAGTCAGGAAAGATTGAAAACCATTTACTTCCATGCATTGCCCTGCTCAAAAAGCTTGCCTTTGCAATATGTCTACATGGCAAAGCTGCCGTCACTCCAGAAGACATCAATGTTTCCCTGCCATACAAGTATAGCTTTCTTGTTTGTGGTTGTTTGTTTTCTAAAGTGGAGGCAAGCTTACCTAAGCAAAACTCAGTATGGATTATGGGTCTAGCTTTTCTACACAGAAGTGTGTATGACATATTTACAGGACAAGTGCATTTGCTCACAGTGCTGTTTGACTGCACTGTTAAACTAGAGGTACCATGTTTCCTAATACTATTGGAAATGTGGCAATGTGCTTGAATGCTTACAACATTGTTTTTCTATAAAAATATCTGGCACATTAGAACAGCTAAATTAAGAACTTGAGTCTTTCCTTGGCGTAGCGGACACAGAAATAGAGGGAAGTAGTACAACAGTTTTGAAGCCATTACTTTTACCATCAGGCCACAACTTCGATTAAATTATATTTGTGTTGTATTTCAGCTCATATTCCAAAACAATCTATATTAAAAAGAGAGATATGAAATATCAGTAATATGAAAAACGTTTAAGACAAACATTCAAAAAGAGGTTACTGCTGCACTCAATGTGATAATACATGCACCCCATCAAAAATATACATCTCACAGTAGAAAATCAGGTGATCAACAATCAACTCTGTTTTGTTTTGTTTATTTAAGTAATAGTTTATCGGCCGCACCTGGGTCCTCCTCACAGGTACTGAGCCGTTGTACATGCTCCGCCATCTCCACCAGGTGAGCCTGATCTGGATTTTTAACATATTACCTTCTTCAAGTGGAGATAGTAAGGTCAGGTTTTATGCTTTTCCCTTTTTAAAAGAGAATGGTGCTCCTGAACAAGCAAGGAGAAAGGTAGATGGCTAACATCAGCGTACATCCCAGCTTATGAAATATTAACACCTGTGATAATGTAATATTGGTCACTATTGACTTTTTTACTGAAACATACTAATTAAAGGTGTTCAGACAAAAAAACACTTCTATTTATTGAGACAATATCTGAGTATAGTTTGAAGCTAATATAGGACACGAGTTTATATGAAAGCTAAAAATATGAGGTGTGAGTCAGATGTTTAAAGCCAATTATACAAAATCACAGTGTTATTATATAAAGTAGGCATTGTCTGCTATATGAGGATTGACTTTTTCCTTAAAATGTTTAAATCTAATCAAATTGCTGGAGAAGTAAGACCAAGTTTAATTGAAGGAAAATTAAACTAAGTGCTTACAGCCTTTTTCCTTTTGGTTTTGTCATTTTAGTTCCAATAAAATGCAATGATGAGGTTTGTTCCTTGCTGACCTTGATCAGCTAGCCATTAAAGAGGAAGTGGCTCTTGAGACATATTGATTAACAAAAAGCAGAGGCTCGGGTCCCAAATCCTGCTTCAAAGCAACTTTTAAGATCCATCCTCTTCTCCACTAATAAGAGTATAAAGGGGGCCTTGTTTATTTTGGGATGACTAACACGACATAGGTCAAGAGACTGTGTAGCCATTAGCTTGTGCCAATGTTGCCATTTTGCAGAATGGCTTTTATTTTGATGAGCTTTTACTGCAGCATTTTAATTTTATCACTTGTGATTTTGTGTTGGGTAGACCTAAATGTTTTCTCCGGTGGCTCAGTGTATCCTGAATATATTGTCCATGTTAGGTTTGCTGGCAGCCTTTTAGTGCTAAAATAATGTATAAATCAGGTTTAGCCAACCATCTCAACTGTTGCTCATTACATAAGGCAGAGTTTCCTACACACAAACAGCATAATTGGCCGTTCTGTAACAGGTTCCTGTATAAATCAGCCTGCATATCTTTGAAGCAAATAGCCAGGGAGCAAGCCGTGTGTTATTAATAATAAGCAACAAAGGTCTGCTTTATATACTGTAGTTTGTGCTGTTGAGAATTTATGGAGACTTGGAGAAAAGGCAAAAAATAAAAAGTAGGCATTGTTTAGAAGCTATTAGAGCGTGAACACTAAGCCCACAGTTCAGCACGTCATTATGTCTCGCGGATCATTTCTGCTGTCTTTCATGTTGAGTGCAATCACATCCTGGATAACTGTATCAACAATGCTTGAAGCATCAACTGCAGGATTTTCATTTCATTTTGAACCCTGGCCAGGATAAGCAAATTGATGCCTGCAATATCAAGCCGCATTGATAAATGGTCCCTTCTACCACTGCGCTGCGTATTTGCATTTGCACAATTATCTTTCATTGGCAAGTGTTTCCATCAGATTAGGACATCGATATGCCTCAACATGTGTCTGGGAATAAAGAAGCCCTTCAGTGGGATTCCCAAAGGAGCATTTCACACTCTCACGTTCTTCCCCAAAACAAGTGGTGGAGGCATTTGAATTGCAGGAAAGACAGGGTAATACATCAGGCCCGATCAAAGCATTCTATTGGAGTCAGCACTATCGGGCAGTATTTCTCGGAGATGATAGAGAAGGAGAGTGAAACCTTTTGAAAACAAATTTGTCACGGGGGATTATTTGTATCTTTATGATGACCTTGCAGTAAAAGAAACAAGCAGCAAAACATCATATTAGCTAACCTTTCAGCTGCTTCCCACTGCTTGGGTTTCTGCCACAGAGCAGATGATACATTCTGATTCACTGGACCCCCTCACTCATGAATCTGGACGGATATGAAAAATATTTAAATTAGAGCAGAGGAATATATTTTGATGCAGTACAGGTTTTCTTTCTAATGTATTTCATATCCAGCTTGTTTACTTGCAGAGTTGTACCTATTGTAATCCCAGATACCAATGAACCATTGAGGTTATTCCTAATAACGACAAAGCATCTGTGGAAGTTTGTTTAATATTCAGTTGTAAACTGAGACAAAGATTAAGCAAAATGGGATTCATTCTCACGTCTTCAGCCCACTGCTCCCTGTTGAACTGCAGCCTGATGGATTTGACTTTGGCCAACAGTGTGAGTGTGATTTATGATCAAACAGCACCTGAACCTGGGATTTATTATCCATTACTGCTGTCCGTCAGGCAACATTACATCGCACTCCACTGTTCATCTCAGTTTGCCCAGCAGCAATGCTTCACCAGAATAGATATGCTGTAAAATCTATATCTAAACAAATGTAAAACATTCAGTGACATTGTCTGAACACTTTTTTTCCATCTCTCCCACAACCTTTTCTTCCTTTTTAAACTCTGCTTTTGGATTCAGTTGATTTCTGACTACAGAGAAAAAGCGGTGGGAGCCTGAAATGACATACTATAGGTCTGTGTTTTCCTTTTTCATTGTAGCAAATGGGCTTTATGTAATGACTCTGAGTTCAGACAATGCAAACCTAAATCCCAGTAGTCGGCCTGTATTATCTTCCGTCGGAGGGTTTTGACAGAAAATGTAATTTATATTGCCAGAAATCTGCAAGTCATTTCTGTTCCATACCTGCATTTCATTCAGCACCATTAAAAGCCTTGTGCAATTGTGCCGTTTCTGTCGCCAAGAAATGTCACTACATTTAGAACAATGCTGCCTGGAAATGCAGTTGTGCAAATTATCCACTGCTTCATTTTCCCTCCGCCCAGAATAGTGCAACTATTTACATGTGTGAATGGTTCAGCGACTGCGTGTTAGCAAGTGGTTCAAATGAGCTATACACAGACAAGGTATTACTTCAGTCCTGATGCTCTGCTTTGACTTCCACTGTTTGTTTAGAGAGAATACTTCACTGAAACGCTTTGTTTTGGAGTACTTAACAATCCCTGCCTTTGGTCTCGAAAAGGTAACTCTTAAAAATATTGTAGTGAGTATAGATTTAGAGCAGTTATAACTCAAATGGTGACATCCATATCAAAATGGTGTAATACACATTTCAAATATTTTTTACAACGAGCAATACTGCATCGATTTGAATGTTTGGGTCAAATCAAGCATGTCCTTAAATGACAATAGTTAAAGAAAGTCATAGAAACAGAAAAGGTTGTATCTACAAATCTTAGTTATAGCTTAACAATTGTTAAAATATTCCATGTAAACCATGTACATCCAGTTCCCATTTAAAAATGGACATATAAAACGTTATAGATCCAAACCAGAATAATATGACTCTGAACTCTAAAGCCTTCTTTTAAAGAAATCTCATTTTGTCATTGTCCTGGAACTTCTGATACAATAATTTAAACGTACCCGGCACTGTGATGTTAACCAAAGATATAGGATTTGCTGCATAGTAGTTTTGTGAGCTGGGAAGTGAAACTTTTGATAGAACTGCACGTTGTTAGTTCAGAGCTCACGCTGCGGCAGCTGAAAATAGTTTTCCATAGAGCGCACCTTCTCTCTCTGATGCCTATGTTCTTGTTCAGTTTGAAATAGATTTAATGTGTTTACTTTTAGTCTGATGTTAATTAGAGTGAAATCACAGAAAGTAGACCGTTATCAGGTTGTATTAATAATGTATGGGTAGGCTGTCTGAGTAACTGGATAGCCTGATTAAAGATAATATATTATTAGAAAAGTGTAGCCATCGACAGGGTGTGTGCTAAAGCTATGCTCACATTACAGGTTTGTCTCCCAGATCGTATCTTCATGCCGATACTGTTCATATTCATGTTTGAAGTGACCCATATCAAGAAGTGGAAGAAGTACTCAGATATTTTACGTAAGTAAAAGTAGAAATACTACAGTATACAAATACTGTTACAAGTCAAAGTACTGCATTCTAAATTGTACTTAAGCACAATTGCAAAGGTATTGGCATAAAAGTAAAAGTACTTATTGTGCGTATCGTCACATTCTAGTATCATATATGTATATTAAATACTGGATTACTATTATGATGCATTAAAGTGTTCATCACTGCTGTTAAAGGTGGAGTTAAGTAGATAGCTTTGTAAACTGCTGTTCAATATCTTAATCTATAATGATATATTATAGTTTATGTTTAAGTTCATTTATATTATGTATTAGGTGATAATATGAATATGTAAAGTAATTAGTTACTAATTTTGTTAAGTAAATGTAGTAGAATAAAAATGACAACGTTGATTTACAAAATATAGTGGAGTAGAGGCATAAAGTAGCATAACATGGAATTACTTATGTAAAGTACAAGTACGAAGTACCCCAAAGTCGTACTTAACTATAGCACTTGCGTAAATGTAATTCAATACCTTACACTATTGCCCGTATCTGATATCTGTATGAACGGATATATGCCTTGAAATGCCTTACGTTAAACTGCATGCAACCAATAACATTATGCATGTTGGAAAGACAACCAATAAATGACATACTGTAGCGGTTCAAGTGTTCATCTCCCGAATGACTTGCTGTCGAGGTCGGACGACAAGGTGCTATACGTTGAGGAGATGAAGGTGGAGATGTGAGAGAGGAGTTAGGATTGGTGGGGGTGGGGCTGCAACATGGAGGGTTTCAAAGCGTAAAAGTTCGTCCAAAACTTAACTTTTGGATATCTCTCTCAGGGCCTCATGACTAGGTTGTCACAGCAGGACTCAAAAGAAAAGCTTCGAGCGTCAGCTGGTCTCTATCGGCTGGCGAGTGTAGTTTCAACAGTCCACTTTAAACAGTGAATGATCTGCACCCGCACAGTGAAGCATGAGGTGGGAAACAAATGAATTCAGATATGATTGTTTTCACCGGCGCCACATTGGCCAGTAATCGGATATGTATTTAGTTCTGATTGAAAAAAATCCATTTCATTGTCCAAATTACTCTTAAAACGTCATGTTTGTGTCAAATAAGGGCAATAATGTGGGTCACATTTGCTTGTAATGTTAACATAGTCTTAATCAACCTGAGAAGGATCTTACTATCCCAATTCATGTTTTGTTCCCATTAAGGAAATGTATGAACATTTAATAAATGAGTCAAATATGTTGTTACAGGAAGTGAGCTCATGTTAGTAGCTTAACCTGGAGAGCATGTAGTCTAGGGGTTATGTATGTTTTGGTTATGCTTGTTTTACAACCTGTTGACATGGTTCCTCCATATGCAGGTGGGGAGCTTGTTTATATATTGTTTATATGTCAACAAAGCTGCCAAGCTCACAGCATCCTGTTCCATGTTTGTTTTTACTTCCAGACATCGTTGTTTGGGAGGATATTCAAAGATCCCAACGTGTGATGATTGGCTTCAGAAAAGAAACATCCCATCTATGACGTATGTTATTTGGCTCGGTCGTACATGGTGTTTGTGCGTGTGTAATTTCTGAATTTCTCTAAACTTGTTACCAGGACAACCTGCTCCTTCAGTGCACCCTCTGAGTAAATAGTGGGGAGGAAGGGTGGAAAGGAGGAAGGGATCTAGTCTTGGAGATCTCCTGGGAACCATCGGAGAGACGGAGGGAGCAGATGTTGAGGAGGAGCCCTTCTATTCTCGGCCCGTTTCTGGAGGTGTGTTTGGTCATTAGCAAATATTCCATGCAAGTGGAGAAATGGCATAGGATCAGAAATGTCACTAGCGGAAATGTAATTCCCTGCTCTAGAAAATGCATATCTCTCCTCTGCCAAGACTGTGGGACTTCTGAGTGTCTGTTTTAGCCTGTGATCAAACATGCATGACAGCTCGCCTTCAAAGCCAAGACAATATATGTGAGCGAGGCATGCTGGCTGAGCGCGCCTGCGTCCAGAGGAAACACACTCCTTCGCACAGTATGTTTGACAGCTCGGCTTCTTTCATCCGGCTACAAAGATGTGTTCTTACTCTATGAATAGTTAATAAAGGTTAGGATAATAACCAGGTTTATACACGTATTTATCAATAATGATATGTCACGACGGTCCTGTGACAGCTAACCCATGTATTATCCGCCGAATAATATTAACGAAGCATTTTGAGAGTTTCCCTCCAGTCAGTAACAATTCATCTTATACTGTACATCTGTTTACGTCTCCTGAAGAAAGGAGATGAACAAACAATTGACACCTAATTGCTCAAAGGCAAACCATACAAAAGGCTGCAACCATCTAGTGTTGGCATCTGATTACTCAAACATGCAAACACATCATCGCAACACATTACAGGTTTTAATTAACATACACTTTGTTCAGAACCTTTTCTTCAAACGTTTTCAGGGGAGAGTATTTTCTGACAGTGCTGTAAACAAGGTAAAACAGCTTTAAACCTCTCATAATGGAGACAGTCTGGAATAACAACTGTGTATACTTCCCCCTGAGGCAATTCTCCCTGCGGCAACTTTCCCTTGAGGTAAACAGATTTGCCAGTTTACATGTGAATATGGACACAGTGGCCAACATTGGAATTTAGATATGCAGCACGCCGCAGGTCGCTGGGGGTCTGCAGTGAAGGGGTAAAAATCCTTTGAGCACACAGTCATCATACCAGAACATTGTTTCATTTAGCTGAAAAACACCTTCGGTAATGCACTGAGGCATCTTTTGCTACGTACAGTCAAAGATCAATTTTTAATAACAATTCTGGGGCAAGATATTTCTCACATGTCAGAGGCATGGTAAAAGAAAGCAACACAATTGGTTGAAGCTTCCTGTTGCCATAATTGAATGAATTACACCATTTTCAGAGGAAAATGTTCCATCTAGTAAAAAAACTAAACAAAAGGCAGCCTTATCTGAGATGTTTCTTTGGCACTGTGGAAGCATTTGCACCCCCTCTAATTTGTTGCAGCCTGCAATTATGTACGGCTAATGGTGGATGGAACGCTTCAGAATTCACTGTTGATATTTAGCAAGAGCGTTAATTCAAACTGTTGATCTATGTATGGGAACCACTATGATTAATACATGTTATTAGCATAAGTCCATTATTTAGATGCCAAAAAATTGCTTGTATTATGTGGATGGCATGCAAAGTGTCCCGGTTTGTTTTGGTGCGGCGTGTGCGGCATGTGTCTCCATTTTCCACTGAGCTGCTATCACATCACACTCTAAAAGAACGAAATAGAAAAACAATCTGCTGGATTCCATGCAAAGGATATACACAAATGAAAGTTTCCCTGTGCCTGGCTAAACTGTGTGTATGCAGTTCCACTGTGACCATGAACAGTGTATTCATTTGAATGCTGAAGTGGGAGTATCTGAGGTCCAACTCTTTTCTGAAGCTTTTTATTCCAATTGTCTCCAAAGTACTGTAACTCATTGAAATCGGCGGTTGTCATGACAAAATTAATTGATAAGGCAGAGCTTTGGTCTGTGCACTTTGAGACACTTTCGCAATTCTTAGTTCTTCAGTGGTTCAAAAAATCTCTAAGTGACATGAAAATATCCTAATGTCCTCCTGAAATAAAGATGGCAGGGAGGCTGGAGAATGTATTCAGGTGATCTTCTATATGTCATCATGCTCTATATTCATTTTAATGATAGTCAGGCAAGCACATTCATTTGTCATACTGAAAGTGCTCATTCGTGCAGTCTGAATTGTACAACCTGAAGACTTGTACATCCAGGCAAAATTACCCCAGTTTATTATTTCACTGCTAAGATACTAGCACTCCCTTCTACAGTATCAAAACAACAAGGACAAAAAGATAAGAAGCCCCCTTATTGTTTAAAGCAAAGCCTCTCTCCAATCCCTTAGCAGGAATTAGACGCCATCATTATTTAGTTATTATTATCAATATTGTGGTGGGGCTTGGTAGGCCTACTTAACTATTGGTAGTTTAAAGAGGACACATGCTACGTTTCAGGTTCATATTTGTATTGTGTGCCTCTACTGTGACATGTTTACATGATTTCATGTTCAAATAGCTCTTTATTTGTCTCATACTGCCATAGTACTGCCTGCCTTTTCACCCTTTGTCTCAAACCAGAGCCCATTCTGCTCTGATTTGTTAGCTAGCCGGCTCTGTTGTGATTGGCCACCGCTTAGAGTTGTCCCGCCCTTAGCCTATCACTTACAATGTGTTGGAGCGTAAGCCAATAGTAGCACGATTGTTACATAATGATGTAATGATTTTAAGAAAGTAAACAAAGGAGTTCTATTGAGGGGTTTGGAGTGTGTGGGAGAAAAACTCCCTTTTTACAGCAAAGGAAAAACTCCAAAAAGCATAATAGGGTCCCTTTAAATGTTTTGTTTTTCCCTGTACGAGAGTATATACTGGTGTAAAAAAAGAGTCTTCAAGTTTGCAGAACTCTTTCTTATGTTCCTTGCCCCAAAAGCAAGCAGCAATATCACAGTTATGTTTTTAAAAAAAATCACAAGTCACAAAATTCATCTTAAGGGCATGTGTCCAGTAGTGTGTTTTCCCTGAGCGCCAGTGTCTTTTTAATTGTTTCCATGGAAAAGGCAAGAAGTATGCAGTCGCCATGAGAAAAAACACAGCACGCAGAGCCTTTTTAGTTCACCACTTCAATCCGTACTACTATTTTTCCCCCCTTTGTTCACCGTGGGTGCATGCGAGAGAACAAGATGATTTAAGAATTCAGTGTAACAAGCTTTCAAATAAAAGCTGAATTGTCATGTAGCTAGTTGAGTTGAGACTAATTGGAACTATTTTATGAAATCTTTATGTCATATGCATGGCCGTTATTTAAACACTGAGTTGTTGCCCCTGCCTTCACCTAACCAGACTTTTTTACAAGACTGTGTTGTCCTGCACAAAAATTCATATCTCGCTCTCCTTTAAAGGGGACCTATCATGCAAAATGCACTTTTTGATGTCTTTTACAGTATACATAAATATGTGTCCCCGTGCGTCGGGGAACTCACGCAGCGTCAGAAAATAAAACTTTGTATTTACAAAGTACGTGATTAATGTAGCTCGACCTTATGAACCACAGTTAAGTATTTGTTTTGCCTTTTAATATGTGCTTTTATGTCATTAATGACCACCCTTACTACTAGAACAGGGATTATTCATAACTAAACATGGATATTAGAAACTGATCATATGGCCATTTACAGTTGCATTTCTCTCTCACTCAGAAAAACATATCCATGGATTACTGTAACAGTATATCTTTATTTAAATTATATCCAAATAAGATGTAGTTCAAAAACTCATCATCAAGGAGTATAATAACTGTATTAATGTGTGATTGTAATCATGATGACAAGTTTAAGAAGATAATCTCGTCTTTACAGCGGCTTCATAAAGCCTCAGACGTCTGAAACTAAAATAAACGTTTAGCCACATCAAAAACGACACAGAGAGATATTGAAGTAGCATTTCTAAAAACTGCACACTTAGATTGATCTAACACCACTTCATAATTTCATTAAAATGCTTCCTGCTTTAAAAGATAAGCCCTTAATTTTCATTTTGCAGATTGCAAAGTGCCATTATTATCAGTTTAATTATTCTCAGTGAATAGAGGATTTAATGAAAAAAACGTCTACATACTGTAATAGTAGTGATTCACTCTCCTTTAATGAAGTATAAATCTCCTAGGTGAGAAACACTTCCCTGGCCGTGGTGCGGACACATCGAATTCACTACAAAATGGGTTTGAATTTTAAATGCAAAACCTTAGCTGTCATGAGTCTAATCATCAGTGAGTAGTCATTACTGCAGATACGGAAAGTGGTTTTGACAAGTGCAAAAAACCCACGAACCAGATCCACATTTGACCATAGAGAATCTAATTTAAATGTATGGATGGTTGGAATAAATAAAATAAAGGGTTATCGACTGTATGAACGCCTACAGTGGAACAAATGTCTGTGTAATCTTGTGGAAATTATACACAACAAAGAATGGCATACAAGTCATGGCCATAGTCCAGACAGCTACTGGAGGGAGGCTTCTACAAAAACATTGTTATTTTGTCTGTTTCTTTGAGTCTTACTGAGGTTTAGTTTGTATTCACATTGCTAAAATGCCTGCAGTCACCTTTGTAGTCCTGACCCTCAACTATTTCAACTAGTTGCATAATGCTGACGTTATATGACATACTAGTACTACTAGTCTCTTTTAATAATCCAACAAATCAATCATCGTAAAGAAACAACGATTAGACTCCTAAACGCTCCGATATGCAACTTCTCACCCCGAGGCAACAGAATGCATTGTGTGTCCTTTATGTGTCCCCTCGGGGGGGCAGGTGAGGCCAGCACTTGTCACTCAACTTGATGGGCTGTTAAGACGACATTCAGCCCGAGGCTGTAACTGAAAGTCACCACAGGCACTGAAGACATGCACAGAGGATATTTATCTGGAAATAAAGATACACGGTGACCTCAACCACAAGTTACGCCTAGATAAAAGACCCCCAAAACAAATGTATACACCCCTGAACATCCTCAGAGCCCTCAAACTGTAGACTTCTGGCAAAAACTAATTTTATTAACACAAAACAAATATCCAAGTTCTTAAATTCACGTAGCTTTTGTCTTTTGTCTTAATCTGATAAAATGCTCATTGTAGCATTGAACTTTTTTTAATGTGTTGTTAAATTGGTAAACCTATTTTCTTATTTGCTGTGTTTTGTTGATTAGTATTCATTATGAATGTCTGGTAACGAAGCACACAATCTTAACCTATTAAAGTATTTGCCTTACACTGTAGTGCTAGTTTCCCTGACTTGAAACTCACAAATATAAAAGCTGTAATTACCAACACAATAACATTAACTGTGCATGTAAACCTTCCAGGCATTCCCAGCGTTTAGGCTTGAGTAAAAATAAGAGACATTATGTTTAGCTGTCGCTCCGTTTCTTACACAGAGACAATCACAGAGCTCTTAATGAATGTCAACCAACAGTCATTTCACATAGCATGCTTCAAGACATTTAAAATGACTTCAAAAGTAAATGCATTACAAAGCCGTGAGGCAAATAGAGGCTGTCAGAGCAAGATGTTGCTCTAGATCGAGACTGTGCTGATTACAGTGTAATTTGTAGAAAGCAACTTATTTTCTCACTGCAACACACATACTATGGGCGGAAAACAACCGTTCAGTTGTGTCTGACAGAGCTCCAGTCAATATTGTCAATAGCCAAGTAGCTGCAACTACCATGGCGAGACGTTTTTTTGGCCTGATCTGCGACTTCTCTCCTTAATTGCTTTAGTTTAGTCAATTTATTGTGTTTTTCTGTGCATTTCTGTTTGTGTCTTTCTAAAGCTTGTATGTACACACACACACACACACACACACACACACACACACACACACACACACACACACACACACATGTGGGAAATCAGGTTAAAGAGAGAAAGCAGATATCTCTGGCTTGCTTGTTAAGTGTGTGCTAATTGGTCCTAATGTACAGAGTGTACAGACTTTAGCTGTAGCAAACTAGCTAAGTACGCATTGACCCTGTGTGGTGTTCATGTGCCTGACAGGTACAAACAAAGAGGACCTTGTCTCTGTTTTGAAAGAAAATTAAGTTAATAGTGAAGTTTATTATGTATCACTCTGTACTGTAATGGCCTTTTTCCGTTTGAGTGAACACAGATTTGAGATGTATGGAAAATGTGAGCTCAGGTTACTCGGCACATGAACAGACAATTTCCAGATGATGTTCTCCACGTACTGTAGCTTTTTATCGTTGGATAAAAGTTGTTAACTGTTGGCAGCCAGCCAATCACGTTGGAGTTGTTTGTTTTTGAATACTACAAAGTGTACAGTATGAGACATCCTGTGAGACACAGTTCACTGGCTTCTTGGGATCAGCTTTAGTTGTCTGCTTCTAGCTACAACAACATCACTTAACTCTTAACTGTTGTTGTCCAAATGGACCAATCCGCGGAGCACCTCACACACCAGGATCCCTTGGCTAACTAACAGGGAGTCCCCATTGACTTGCATAGAGCTCCCTGAACGCTGGTAATAGACGAGTTGGGATCGCGGAGAAATGCTCTCCACAGATCCATTCTCACAGCGTTATAAACCATTTTCTTACTCAATATCAAGCCACACTTATTGTTTTTTGTTCGGCTGTGAGTGGTTGTGTGTGCTCAGGATGGGTTTTGCTTGTTCTCGCTGTATCGCCGACCCAATCAGAGCACACTGGGCTCACCGGGAGGGGGGGGGGGGGGGGTAGGAGCTCCAACAAGCCGTTTAGGACAGAAAGTGAATACACATACTATACAGAGATGCTGTATGAGAAACCAATGTGATTTTGGAAAATTGCACAATTTAAATCTATTATAGTAGACCTCAACAATGGAAATATGATCAGTAGAAATGGCCATGACATGGGACCTTTAACCTTAATGTTTTATGCATCTTATCTGATGTCAGTGTGGTTTTACTCTAGTTAATTCTGCCCAAGGCAAACCCCTGTCTGTAGGCCTCCATTCACTTCGTTGACTCTGTATGAAGTTGAACCACCTCTAAAGTTTGCTTTCCAAAAGATTAAATACACCCCTAAAATTACTAAGAAAATACATTTGGTGCTTATGAATTTTTATGAGATATTATGCATACATTTGTGTGAAAAAAAACGTCCAATCAGCACTAATAGAAACACAACGTTACAGTGAACTATGTGTCTCCAGAGATAAATTGGTGGTAAATGCCACACATTATAAAGGGTGTCCATCCAAACTAGTTTTTTTATTTTGATTCAGTGATGCAATAACAGTTGGGTCATGAAAATAAATGAAAAAAACTCCACACATGTGATTGTTGAACATACCATTTTTTTAATAAAAGGTTAATATATACAGTACAGTGGCAAGCCTCTCTGAGGGCCTAAGATATTCTACAAAATAATATTTGAAAACATAAAAAATATATATATTTTTTTATATTTCTTTTTAAAATATTCTTTTTGTTATATTTTTCAGTAGTTTTACCAAAATAACTTGATTTAATTGTATTTCAAATAACATTTCCAAATAAATAAATCCTTCAAATCTGCCTGTTCAGTTTCTGTTTCAATGTGAAGGGTTAAATGAAAGAAGCTCGTCTCTTCGAGTTACTGCAGATAGGAGCTGATTGGTGGTCCAGCTATAGTAACTGAACGAGAGATTAATGTCAAATGACAGTACAATTGACCAATCATATCTTCCCTCTAAATGGGTGGGCTTTTTTTCGCGGACTTTATGACAAGTTCCGCTCGCTGTGAAGCTTTTTTTTGTTTCCATAGCAAGAACAACTTCCTGTCAACAGCGTAAACTTGCCTTCAAAATAAAAGCATGCCAAATTACACTTAAGTCATACAACTGCAACGAAAGTAACAAACACAATGCAATATCCTTTTCAATTTCAAAGAACACAAATTGGGTTACTTACAGGTGTTGTTTTGTGTGGTAGAGGGTCGCTGTCATTGATGAGTTTGGAACCCCGGGCCGTTGTTTTGATATTCCGCTGAAGTATACGCTGTGACGTAATAACTCTTCTTTTTTTTCGAGGGAAGGGGTGGGGATCAGAGAACGTAGGTATAAAAGTCACGGCTCACCACTGATACAGTATATACGGATAAACACATTATGTCTTTCCTCTTTCAGTGATGCAAATTAGTCGCTTTTCGGCGCCTCCTGCTTTTTTAACGCTGCTTTGGGTGACTTGTGTAATTCGTGGAGAACCGAAGAGTTTTTGTTTGGGGGGGGGGGTCGTCCGTTAGTCCGTCCGTTAGTCCGTCCGACTGACGGACAACTTCTCACTTCAAAAAAGAAGTAGAAATCTAGATCGCAAAATAATTAAACAAGCGAGTGCCTGTTTTTCCTGGCCAAGGACAGGTTCCTTTAACAGAACACGAGCGTAACGTGTCTTCACGTGGTTATTTCTCGTCTGAAAGGAGTGTAGACTAGACTAGAGTGCTTACGGAGAGCACCAGAACGCGGCTCCAGCTCTTCAAATATTGCAGTACCCATAAGGAGCCGTACACATGCCGCAGTGTTTGCGTGGCTGTGTCTTTAGTTGTAAGCACAGTGGCGATCTGCTGTTATTAGCATCTGGTTAACTAGCTATGCTAATTAAAGAGCTTTTCTACAACCAGGTGGAAGAGAGCTCTCTCCTGAGAGGCTCAAATAACCTCAGCTCAGTGAGGTGAAGGCCCACCTTGATATGATCATTATAATTATTAATGAGACATTAGAGACTAAATGAAAAAAAGGTATAAAATACTATATGACAGTAACAAAAAAGTTGTTAAAAATAACAAGAATAGAGTTTAAAAGGGGAGTGATTTGTAAAATATCTAAAAAGAAAAATCTGCTTACAGTTCTGTTTCAAATGGGTGTTGAAAGATGTACCCATAGATTTCCTCATGTTGCTCTGAAAGTGCACCAGATTGATGCTTTTAACTTCAATATTTAAAAAAAAAATCTTCCCGGGGGAGCATGCCCCCGGACCCCCCTAGAGGAGGTTAGGTCTCCCTCACTTAAATCATGTTCACATGGATACTAAATACATTTGCACACATCTTGTGTACATATCTTTCTGTTTTGGTGGTCATGCCACACTGTGCACATGCATGCATGCATGTGCGCGAGTCATGGCAAGATATCTGGATTAAGAGGTTGCTTTTTCTTTGCACAGCATGAAAGAAAGGCCAAATGAATTGGCTGTGATTTTAGTTTTTTTAAGCAGAGGTTGAGTTCAATCATTTGTACGGCCCTCGGAGGATGTTGTAAAAATTGAAAGGAAAAAGGTTCCCCACCCCTGCTGTAAATAATAATAAAAACCCATGATTTACAACTTAACATCTCTGTCTCCTATTGATCTGAGTATATTATAAAGAATAGCCAGTTAATTAAATCATTATAGCACAGGCCTTTGTCAGATGGTATATTACGCTGTTTTTTTCCTGCTTCTAATATTTCTCTCTTTTTTCACCATACCTGTGTTTGCATCCCTGTTTCTCACTCCTCAAACCCGGGCTGTCAATTTTCCCTTTCCTGTTTATTAATTGCCTTCAGGAAGTTCAGATGGAAGTGGTTGATGCTCCCCCCTCACAAGCAGTGTGGATAATTGCAATCAGAAGCAAATAAAAGGCAAATATCACTCAGCTGACAGAATGTATGACAGTGTTTTCCGCTGTGATAACATTAAGACATTATAATTTGTAAATTGGACCTTGGTACGGGGCAGATAGCCGTTGCAAATAATAGTCATTCCTTGATACTGGCAGGGACCGCAATCCATTCTTTTTGAGTCTGTCTGAAACACATAAACACTTTGTGTACTTGTGCTGGGCAGCAAATTGAACACAGCACACCAACAACAGAAGCTGCAGCCACTGTGTAGCCACCATACTGCAAAGAACTCACAGCCTTGTCACAGTGCTGTATCTCTGTGTGTAAATGTAATTTTTAAACAGGATGTGATAAAAAAAAGACGTGTATTTTTAAATAAATGGAAAATATTGTTCTTGAATTTGTTCATAAAAATGCATAAAGGTCTTATTTATGCAAATGCTCCCTAACAACATAAATGTGATTAGACAGGTGCAGATGTTAGTTTATTGAAATGTTAAATAGATGTTATAGACAATTTGGCAGCTTGATTTGTTGTTTTAGAAACAAAAACATCCGTCCTCATTTCACTAAGAGGCTTCATCAGCTGACAGCTGCCTTGTTATAACACTGCTTTCTGATAACAGTGGAACACCTGTATATTGTTAATGCAGTAACTTAATGTATGAGCAGCAGCCTTTACATTTCAAGTGCAAAGCCACTGACTAAATCCCTTTGTGAAAATCAACCATTCAGTTCCAATCACAGTTAGTAAATGTCAGCCTGCACGGTTGGGCATTACATATTAATGTACACATTTAACTTTAAGGAGTTTAACACCCCATGAGGCTATGCTGCCTTGAGATAATTGTTACTGCCAGCTCATATTAACTTGTTAACATGCTAAAGCTTAGCAGGTATGATCATCAACAGAAAAAGCTTAGCATGTATGCAAGCAAACACGAGGTAATTAGCACAAAAAACTAAATAATCCTTTAGGCTAATAGATTTGCAAATACAAGCAAAAACCCAAATTGCAATTATCAAGAAACATAAATATAACAATAGGAAGAATATATACCATATACTGTATTTTAATAACAACTATTCATATTTTCTCATATATTCTACATCCACACTAGCTGCTCTTGAGGCTGTAGTTTCCATAAAACAAATCACTAAACCTTCGAAAATGATGCAAAATCACAGCGAATAATTTTAAAAGCTGTCATTGTAGGGGACAGAGTGTTCACATAAATGGTGGAATCGTCCTGTATCATTAACAAAAACATAATCAAACCAACCAGTGTGTGCTCAGTTACCTTTTAAACAAGCAACACAGTGCTGTGCAGGTTGATAAACAGAGCCATCAGCCAGCCAGATGCAAAATGACACTTGTAGAAGGTCTAGGACAGATGGGGGGGCAAGGTGTTTGATCTGGGATCATGACCGTGAAGCACAGACCTGATGTCCAACCCCTGAACTCTGTGTGATGGATTGCTTCCATCAACAAGCTGCCGGTGATGTGTTGAGCCCTGGGTGCGCAGGGTTCCTGCAAGAACAAGCTGCAGGTGAAATGGGAGATATTGTTCAGAACACACAGGGCTGGCGAGATGAAGCCATGGCAGGCATTAGCAAAAACGGGTGAATAAATCTAAATCGCAGCATTACTTTTTACAGCTTTAGATTTACACAACAATGTCTTCCTTTTTCACCTTAGGCGGTACCCTGACGGTAAGCGGGGCATTGCAGTCTCCTTTGAAATTCACTGTGATCTAGTTCAAAGATGTACAGACCCTAAGCTAAATTCCATACTAAATCCAGAGCCATACAAAAACTTCACTGGAGTTTGCTCAATCACCCGTTCATTCACTCAGTGACTCTGTTAGCCTGGTATGGGCACATGCGCAGCGTTCCCACCCAGAGGCTAATCTCTACTTCCCTGTGCTAGATTTCCTGCTTGAATGCACTGTAATGACATTTATATCATTTTGTGAGTAGCCCACTCATATTCCTTATAATTCCACCCTCTCTCACAGAAGTGCATTACATTATGCTGTATATGGAGGAAACATTGTGGTGATTACAGAATAAATTGTAAATTGGAGTGAATCTCTCATAAATTGCCCATCGTGGCTCTGTGCTGTGTTCTGCTGCTTGGCTGGTTATCATTAATTTTCATGTGGCGTATACTTTAAATATGAATTCTCCCACAAAGAGTTTAATCAACAGTGCATGTGCTCCGAGTGCTTCTGTAGGCCCAGAAGGTGTTAAATGAATCATGTATTGCGGCTGGGCCTCTGGTACCGGGGCCTTCAAGGTCATATCTGGCTTAAAGGGCAGAGGGCTAATAAACTACTCCCCCAAATTACTTTCTCTAACAGTTAGAGTAATGCCTCTAAATGTTATCAAAGGATGTCATTTTTTTATATCCCCTGGCCCTGGTGTTTCATTCCTATTTTAATTAAGATTCGCTGTGATTCAGCTCAAACTGGAGCCACAGACGTTAGCAGCTGGTTTTGAAGCCAGGAGAGAGCGGAGAGAGAGATTTGTTGGAGTGACAAAAGCTCTCATTAATTATCCGATTGTACGCACAAATCAATGCTTAAACACATAGAAGCAAGTTTTATTGTTGGATTCATTAATTAGGTCTTATTTAAATGTGTTCTTAGTGTGGGAACGAATGGAGAACTGCGTTGTACCACTCACGCAAATCTTATAAAAGCCTCCAGTGTGAGATTGATGTGGCCAGACTTGACTGTGACTAAACGTAATTTTCATCAGTAACAATTAGCTACTATTAGAGCTAGTCTTAAAAATTGGCAGCTTATCGCAGATTACTATCTTATGGCATGATATGTGAAAAGAAAAGTCATTTATGCAATGCCAATGATGTGTTTTCGGTTTCTATAACTAGCCTATTCATGGTGTGTCCACTAGAGAGAACTAACACGTTTATGTTTCAACTGTTAAGTATTTTAAAGCTGTATTAAGGTGTCTTTCTACCACTAAGGGACAGAAAGATTTCAGATGTAACCCAACCCTGAGATGTACTTGCTCATTGGCTAGCTATGTATAAAATGCTTACATGTAACTTTTTACAAAAACAGCATATATCAAAATGACTGTTCCCATGAGTCATGTTTCTGATAGATTTGGTTGATATTTACCTGCCATGTGGTTCATGATGGTCCTGAGAAAAGTAGCTGATTATCTAGCTAAGTTTTCGGCAGTCTTCACCAGTCTCCTTTCAGTTCCCCCCCCCCCCCCCCCCCCCCCATTTTTCGTGGTTAGCAGATAGTGAACTCCTGGCTCAACTGATTAAAAAAAGCTGCCTACTTTTCAATGTTTTTCAACAAGCTTATTTACAATTAGTAATACTGTTAGTGCTCGTGAAGTGTATGCAGATGTATTCATTATTATTAGATTAGTTAATTAGCTTTGGCTTTGCAATGCTCCTCTTCTAATATGTGTTTTTTTAAATGGTTCAAACCACAATCAAAACTTGATCACAAGGCTAAATATCTCTCAATGCAGCTTTAAAGGTGGCCATGTTTGCACTCATAGCCATCAGTAGAGAGCTCTTACATTCCCATATCAGCCTCTACCGTATTAATTGACATCAGCAGAGGTGCACACTCCATGGAGACAATGCATCGCTGCCTCTTTTATTGCAATCTGTATCTTCCTCTCAGGGGAGATGAGGGGGAGAACAATCTTTTTTTGGTTGAACCCTCTAAATTAAACACTTCCATCTTAATATTGATACATTTGTTGTTCATCTGATCATGTGCATAAAACTGAACAGAAATGTGTGCTTCACAATTGTCTTAAGTCCAACACACTACCCTCTGTACATAAAAAACTACAAAACAGTAAGGCTATTAAATAAATGAGATGCATTAAAATGTCCCCAACATAACAATAACATATTTTCCCAGCGAAGTTGTTCACATACCCTCATATTACCACACATAATATAAGCAAAGCACAGTGTTTCAATGTATATGTTGTGCTTTGTCGTACATTGTTTTATTGTAAATGGCTCTTTATAAATGTGGAACAATACTAGTTACAAACTGCTGCGCTGATACATTAGAAAATAACTTTTTTACAGTCTCACTGTACTAATATAAGCCATACTGAGGGTAATCATCCTACAACTTAGAAGCTTTCTGAAAACATGACTTTATTTACGCAGTGATTAATTTTCTGTAACTCACAGAACCAAGCAGATGCTTGTTTATCTTTGCCAAACAAGTACCCTTTGGAGGAGATGCTTTTTTTTCTAACTTGTTACTGTCTGTAGTGTTGAGAAGACTGGCTGCTCATCTAGTCATCTATCCGCCATCTGTTGACATTGGAGACACAGCTACCAGGTTATCGCTCTCTGCGGGCTCCAGTATTTGTGCTGTTTTGGGCTATTACTGACTGCAGGTTTTTGACAGGACAGTTTGTTTAGCTCGCTGGTTTTTATAGTGCGATGCCACAGTCAGTTTTGGTGAGTGAGGAGATGCATGTAATGTCACGCTCATGGCAAGCTGTGGCTTGTTCACAGAGATTAGTGTCAACACACAAACTCTCATGAATACACACACATGCTGTAGTAGCAGATGATGCGATCTTACTGAATGCATAAGCGCCCAAGTGGCACCTTGCATTAAAAAACACGCCTGGCAATGCCACTAAGTGTTGTCAAATGCTCCATAAACTGGAAAAGTTAACGTTCCCCGAAGGCACATCAGAACTGCTTGACAGGCCTACAGCAAGACTCTTTTCCAGGGATGGTAACTACACACAGACAGCGTTCCTTCAGTTGAAGTAAGCAGAAAACTTTCATCTCACATCCATCCAATAGCGGCAGTGTTATTAGGTGAAATGATGAGCATGCTGAAACCAAATTGCTGGTCACAGTGCATTCACTATGCGCTCTATGTTCACTTCAAAAGGCCCATTGAACCTTAGTAACCATGTACAGTGGATGTTGAATCAAAAACCTTTCCCCCACACAAAATCCCTAGAGCAAAAACTGTTTGCAGTGTGCATCTGTATGTACAACAAGGTCAGATGTTGGCATGAAAATACACACTCAAATCCCAGATCTAAACAGCACCTTTCCCTAGATTAAAATATCTCTACTCACATAAACATAAACCACTGTCAGTAACTAGCCAGACTGAAAGGAATACATGTTCCACTATAATCACCTCATCAGCAGGAATTTCACAAGGACTGTGGTAGAAAATAACAGAAGCTGGAGGCAGTGTACTGTTTCCAGATCCATGTCTCCCCTCCTTTTAGCCCGGCTCCACAGGGAGAGGAAGTGTGACAACGTTCTGTTTGCTGTTCCTGCCCACCTTACTGCCTACACGAGCTTCCTATGTTACTCTTGGGAGGTTCACCAGGCTGTTTTAACTTCAGCAGACTTTATTCTACTTTAATTGTCCTGTCCTTGAGCACAGAAACTGTAAGCCATCGTCTCCCAGATGTACCCTCAGTTGGTTTAATAGTTTTTTGTCAGCTTGTTGTCTACAGTCGGTCCCTCTGCAGTGGATGATTAAGGAAAACAGGGTCTGATAGATGGAGCACCTGAATATCACTAATTGAGAGCTTTAGCTTGTTGTACTCTACAAAAACATATGAAGCAACAAATATACCCAGAGGGATCATTTATATGCTCTATGGAAAGTCTTGTTGAACGTGCAAAAATGTTCAAGTAGAAACAGAAAACGTTCACCCCTAAGCGTTTGCAAATATTATTATTGTTGTTATTATTATTATTATTATTATTATTATTAGGTTTTCCAATAACACAGGACACAATGCATTTGTTTCCAAAACAATTGCACAGCTAACATGTCTGTTGATTTTAATTGTAATAAGAACATCGATGAGTTTGTTATTTTTATCAACATGGTTACAGCAACAGCCTGTCTGTTTTCTTAACCAAGGAATAAC
Organism: Notothenia rossii; assembly: GCF_949606895.1. Classification (NCBI taxonomy): domain Eukaryota; kingdom Metazoa; phylum Chordata; class Actinopteri; order Perciformes; family Nototheniidae; genus Notothenia; species Notothenia rossii. The sequence continues at coordinate 70,408,604 of NC_136901.1, read as the reverse complement.
CGTAAGAACCCCAAAGAACCCCAAAGAACCCCAAAGAACCCCAAAGAACCCCGACCACTGTGCTATGATACATCCAGAGAAAAACACCTGGTGGTAGTGGTAAGTATGCAAGTTTGTTACTTACTGATCTTTCTGACTTAGTTGACATCATTATGGTTGTGCTGATACCTAAGGATAGCTATTGTTATATGAGTTGTGGGATATTTTGTTGAAATGCGTCTTAGTGAAATGATTTCTCGTAGGCAATCATTCAAAGTATATTTAGGGCTTTTATTGTGAAAGGTGGAACATGACTGCGAGGCAGACAGAATTGCACAGTGAAAGCAAGGCTTATAGAAAACCAATCTAAACGCAGATAGTGTCAGTTTTCTTCATCTATTACATCAACATTTTAGTTCTTAATGATGGCTTAAAGGGAACATTTTATCTGTTTCCACATAGACGAGTATAAACAACATTTACAAGGCTTGAACCAGAAATCCTCCTGTGGGATTTTCTGCCCAGATATCTAGGCATAAAAATACACTGGTGCCCCTAGTAAATAAAAGTAGTAGTCATTTTGTGCTTTTCTATCTCCCTCCCATATATCCTGAGTGCTTGAATGCTGCATGTAAATGCCAATTGCCTCCTTTAGCCTCCAGACTCAGCGCACAGTTAAAGTTTAGCCATCTGTTTCCACACATGACCTTTCTTTTTAATTGCCCAAATTAGAGGGGAACGAGGAAGTCCCCACTCCTGTCCAATCCTACCATTGAAGAAACAATAGTTATTTACAGTGACAAATAGCGCGGGGGAGCGAAGACTGTGTCAGCTGCTTTCCACCTGGCCATGTTGAACACCTGCCTCTATCCTCACCCTCGTCTTCCTGCGGGCGGCACCTTGTGCATGGAGAGAACTGCATTATACAGGCAGCGCTACATCATGTTGATTCCTTCGCCCTGATATCAACTTCTTGCAATATGAAATATGAGAAGCTGCAGAGGCAAAGGATGACGCAGAATGAGTGTTGATGAATGTTCATGTAGTCTTATAATACTGGTTTAGATCTTATTCAAATGTTGCCTGATACTGCTTATTTGTGGTGTAATATGATCTATCGTTTGTTACGAAATAATGTGAAGGAACACATGGTCTCATAGGAACACAATTTAAGTCCTACTCTCATTTAGATCAGGCGTTAGTGCTGGTTCCCACAGAGGTTGCATAGACTTTTATGTGTCTAATCACACTGTTTTGTGTTGCATGCTAGATTATGCTTCAGTTCTCAGTGTGACTCTTGTGGTGGAATACGTTTTAAGGATAATGCCACAGTGGCATTAGTTCACAAAACAAACAGAAGACAGCTACTCATTATAAACTATTCATCTGATAAGCTTGTTATGGTACATGAGAGATTACATCACAGTGATTATTCTCTTGAACCAGAATTGAGTTTTCATTGGATGTCAGCGTCACACACTAAAATACAGTAATTACATATCACGGGAATACTTCCTATTACTGACCTTTTCTCTACACATGTTGTAGAATTGCATGTTGTGGAACTTTGCTCCCTGTAGTTGACTTGCTGATTAATCCGTTTGTATTTCATGAATCCACTACCACTCAAGAACTGTCTTTGTCTGAAAATGAATATTTGTTATAGAGATATTTGCCCTTTAATTTAATTTAAAGTGCAAGCCAACAATTCTCAAGGTTGCCATGTTAGCATGTGAAAAACAATTATTTGTATCCAATGAATTCCCTTTGTTAGTAATGTTTCCATTTTTGGTTCAAGTTCTGATTTATTTTCTTTCGTGTTTGAAAAACGAGGAATCCTGGGAAATGCCAGGAGCCATTGTTCGTCTGATACCCAGAACAAGCACAAAGCTAAGACCGACTCTGCTACAAACAGAACATCTCCTGTGTGTCTTCTTGTTCTCCTTTCAGTGGAAACAAGCAGAGGGAGACACATGACAGGCTGCCATGGTGATCTATAAAAAATTAAAGCTTGTAAAATAATACAGGCACCTTCTAGTAAGCTTTGGGGAAAATCCAGACAGCCGAATACAGAGCTGAGCAGAGATTCCAAACTCATCATTTATCCCGGACAAAATGTATCGGGCTCATTGGAGGTCAGCCCTCTGTTGTGACTGTGGTCCGGGCGAGTGTGTGGCTACTGGGCAGAGGTTCCAGGGTCACGCGCTGACATGCCACGAGGAAGATGTGTAATGAAGCATTACACACAGCTGGTGCTTGCCAGGGCAGGCCCCAGGTCACAACCACATACTGTATGAAAGGTCATTTTCGGACAGAAACTGTTTTAGATTAAATGAGCGTTTCTATGGTGCTAGGGAAGAGATGTAGGCACTAGCTAACAGTAGGTTAACCTTGGTTTGGTGTGGCACTCAGGACAACCTAAAGACTAAGAAAAGATGACAAATGACTTTGATAGCATGCGATTGACAACTAAACCTCTTTGTCAATGTATCCCTGCAAAGCTGCAAAGCAGATCTCATCAAGTAATGTATAGCGGCAGTACAATGAACGACGAAGGGTAGCCCAGGGGTAATCGATGATTTGAGCTACCAATCTGTTCCAGGTGCTTTATGATGTGACTGAGGTAATTATCACCGGATCAATAAAAGAGTTTGTTGTGCAGAGGAATGGGTGAGGGAGGGGTAATTGGTTTCTGCTGCTGAACTCATCTTATGTATGTATTTTTGCAACCTGGGGATTGGGCTTGAAAATTATTCTCTCCAGAAGTAGGAAAAAGTCTGTTTGCACGGCACTGTTCATTCCCTTTGGGTTCAGGATCAATAATAAGACATGTCCATTGGTCTATTTGCATTTGCATACAACATTAATATCTCACAAATGGAGCTTCAGTGAGTCTTGGAGCAAATAAGGATATAGCAGGGTCGGGAATAAAGTATGGGAGGGGGGAGAGAGAGAAGACAAAATGTGCAACTTCAGAGGAAAGTTCATTTCATTTTTTATTTTGACTTGTATCTCTGCTTAACTGAAAATTAAAACACAGATTAATGTTTTTCTTGACTTTGAGCAGTTTGCTAACCCACTTTAAATCAGTTTCCTGCTAAATATGTTTGAAGTGTGGACTGTGTTGAAACATTTATTTTTGCTGTCATCTTAAGAAAACCATATCTGTAATAGAAAGCTGGAATGATTTACAACAGTAGGAGTAAAACAGGACTACAGGTCAAGAGGACGGAGTCGCAGGAAACATGGTGGGGGGCTAAGTGACTGTGAGGTGTTGGTAATAGAGGTCCCACTCGGTTGGCCTGGTGACCTGGAGTGGAAGAAATGGTGTGAGGTTTGTAGAAGCCTTGGAAACAGGGTTTACTACAGGTGAAGCTTATTCATATTGATATGCATCTCCACCTCTGACCGACCCTTAGCAGCTTTAGCTAATAATCTCCCTGATGCTACTCTACACCTCACACCGCTGTCTTGCAGATGGTTCTCCTCAAATGATGTACCTCTCTGTTCAGCTTCCTGTGGGTAAACTTAACCCCTTGTCTGTCCGAAGCCCCTCTTGACCTCTTTGTTTTATTGATGAGGGATTTCATGTCTTGTATAACCTGGTCTTTGCTGTTGTTTTATATAGTGTAACTGCAGGGACCGCCCAGTCTGCAAAGGACATTTTGCACATTCTTTTGATGTAGTATGAAACATCCAAAGAATCCTCATGTGCTTCACAGAGCAGCATCCATTCCACATAACACTGTCTTGTTTATTACTCATGAGACCACAATCTTACAGTTGTGGTGGCAACACATGATAGGCTCATAGGCCCACCTGCAGTATATTTTGTGTGGCAGAGGATAAAGCAAGTTTATTTTTGCATAAAACAACCCTGGTACCTTAGTCCAGGGTTGTGTATGTCTTTTTAGTGCAAATGTTGTGATTGCATTCCCCAGATGCAACGAAAAGGCTGAATGCATTGACATATTGTTACATTTTAATGTGAACTCAGCCTTGTTTATTCTTCAAACGTCCTTTATGCATTGTTGATCATTTAAGTGTTGATGTATTGTTAATGAGGATCTGGAATTTAATCAAATCAAATTAAACTATTAATTAAACTAATGTCTAACAAAATAATAATTTGTGTATTTTTATCTGAACTATTGCCCTTGTGCCGGTCACCTTCCCAGCACTAAACAATACAATTTGTTTGTTGTTGTCCCTCTCCGTTTGCCCCCCATCCTAAGCATTTGCAGCAGTCCTAATTCATTGTAAATGAGATTGATGCTTACAAAAACACTCCAAGACAGTATTGCAATCGATTCAGTTTGATTTATTGTCTTTGCAGTTTCAGCATGCATGGTAACAACAGAAACTTTCTGAGCGGCCTCACCCTGCAGAAGCGACCCCTCTGTATGGCTGTATGGTGTAGAATCAACGCTCCTAAGCTGTGCTCATCATATTTCATTACTGTAATTCACAATGAAGGTAATTTTTATGAATTGACAGAGGAAAGACCAGTTTTTGTCCAAACTTAATTAAAACTCAGGCGTAGCTCTCTCGGCAAAGCTTTTTTTTCTTCCTCCATGATTCAATAATCAACAGAAGTAAATCATCTACAGTCTATTGCATCAGTCTCCAGCAGGCTGGAACAAATGCAAAAAATAAATAGACCTACCCTGGCATGCTCCGAGTTACTGGCAGGTGCTACAAGGTTACTCTGTGGAGCTCTCACAGGCACCTTTACACCACATGGCCACAATTATCTCACAGAAAGGCTTTTTAAAGCACTGTGCTGTGATCTATGGAGTGCTGATCAGCTGTGATATCAGCTACAGTATACTTCTTATATTATCCTGTGATTTAGTGTAATCACAATATATCCTCGGTGCTGCTGGTGCCACTATAGCTTCACTAATTACTAATGGTGATTTAATGTAACTGTGTGACCATCCTGCACAGGCCCCAGCCCCGCACTGTTGTCCTTGTAAATTAGGTGTGCATCAGTGATTAATGGTTAACAGCCAGTATTCCAGGAGAAGCATCATCAGCAAAGAATTTAATTAAATGGTTGTCTCAATTACTTAGCAAACTAATGTAGCTTAAACAGAAGCTAACTCAAATGTCACCCACACGGATAAAGTGTTACATTAAGACTCAAATACTAATCTGTATGAATACAGGTGTAAAGACATGTTAATTGAACAATAAAGCATACGAAAGCAATGTAGGACATCGAAATGCTTTTTACACTAGAAAAAACATTTCCTGCAGAAAATGCGTGTGAATGCTGTAAACTGTGAACATAGTTTGCTGAATGTACATGAAAATGCAGAAAAAGCTGTATATTTTATTAGTTGAATGGTCTCTGTAGTTGCTTTTAGCTACAAAAACCAAGTAAGTGTGTTGCTGAACTGAGCGGAGAAATGCAGAAAAGGGAAATGATTTGAATCAAAATTGTTACAGCTCAAATGCATTGCAATGACTTTGTTGGAAACTTGAAAGTGAAATGTTAAACTGGAAGAGTAGGAAAAATAGTGAAGAAGCTTAATATTTAAAATAAAAGGTATAAACAACAACATGTATAGCCTCAATGTCCTGAAATAGCTGAATAAGTTAATAGTTGAGTGGTTTCTGTAGCTGAAAGTAGGCTGAAGGAGTTAGATATTAAATGTAAGTAGTAGTGAATGAATGTTTACAAACACCTGTGTGTGTAAGCCCAGAGATCAAAGGTTACCATGGTGACGACGTTATCAAACACCTGTTTACGTGAGCCCAGAGATCAAAGGTTTCCATGGAGATGTGCTGTACAAGGAGTGCTCTGAAGGAGAAATAAACCTCTTACATTTCTAACTAGAGTTTCAAAACGGTGTGTGTGTGTGTGTGTGTGTGTGTGTGTGTGTGTGTGTGTGTGTGTGTGTGTGTGTGTGTGTGTGTGTGTGTGTGTGTGTGTGTGTGTGTGTGTGTGTGTGTGTGTGTGTGTGTGTGTGTGTGTGTGTGTGTGTGTGTGTGTGTGTGTGTGTGTGTGTGTGTGTGTGTGTGTGTGTGTGTGTGTGTGTGTGTGTGTGTGTGTGTGTGTGTGTGTGTGTGTGTGTGTGTGTGTGTGTGTGTGCGTGCGTGCATGATGTTCAGTGTTTGTTTGTGTATGTGTGTCTCTGTCTGGCTGTGTGTGTGCGAAAATATGTAGTATTAACATCCAGTGTTTGTGTGTGCGTGTACCAGTCTGTCTGTGGGCGTGTCTGCTCTGATTACATGATGTCACTCAGGTGTGCGGCCCCAATCTGCCCAGCAACACCATGGTTACCAACTGTAGAACTGAGTCCTATTAAGAATGCAATGAGGATTATATCTGACAATTTTGCCACCTGTTAAAAAACTATGGCTCCTATCAAAAAAATTACCAGAAAGTGAGCATCAGGGAACCCCAATGAACTGATCAGTGGCGTAACTATCGACGGTGCAGCCGGTGCAACGCATAACTGCATGAAACCGTATGGCACTATACATTTTATACCCTTTCTTTAGTAGAATTGTATAAATTGGCTAACAAGGTAATCAGTTTGTCTGTGATTTGCAGACCATGCGTGGTGAACTGCATGTTAGAGAAGATGAGATCTCAGACTGGCTTACAATCAAGTGGCAAATGCCATAGTAAGGATGGATGATAGGCTAACTTTAAAAAATAAATAAATAAAATAAATGCCTTGCGATCTACCCACACTACCTTTGCGATCGACCGGTCGATCGCCCCTGCTCTACACTCTAAGTGATGATGTCATGCACTCTAGCCCTGAAGCCCATAGACACCCATTATAAAATCTAAAAAAGCCTGAAAATGTACCAACACTTAAACAGTGATAAGTCAAAAACAGTTAAAGATATCAAGAATCTGAAAAATACGTTTTATAGCTGAAGGTATTGTGATCATTTTAAAGTTGGAATGAAGTCTCTAGCTGAAAGTATGTGGAAGAAGTAGCATTTGGCGCAAGGTGTAGGTAAAAGAGGATTTGAAGGTTCCTCTCATTGAGTTACATGTTCAAAAAAGAGTTTAAAAAGCTGAATATTTCAAAAAGTATAAATTATAATTCTCCCATCATGTGCTGAAAAGGCTGAATAGTTTGATATTTGAATGGTTTCTATAGCTGAAAGTATGCTGAAATTATTGAGAGCCAAACTATTTGGTGAAATAAGAAGAAGATGATTAAAGAATCGAAGAACTATACTATATATTCCTCCCCTAGAACAATAAAATAAAAAAGATTGGAGGACCACTTACCGTTGGACGACACAGCAATAGTAGAATTTGCAGGATATTTTTCGGACCTGTATATTTCCGAAATAAAAAAAAATCCCCCTAAATTAATTGCTTCTATCAACTGGTCCAATTCGTGAGCTGCACTGCAAAAGACAAAGTGCCGAGCCAAACACGGTGCCCTGTGCCATCAATCACTGCTCTCTATTAACTACCCCACCTCCCATCGCAAAGAAAACAATTAAAGTTAAACTTGTTGATTTGTTATGGTAGACCATAAATCACACTGGTATGTGAAACCCACCATCTCCTGGGGCCCCTTTTCATGTTCTTCGATCAGTGAGCCGGGGTTAGAAGCACTGCTTTGAACCTCTGCAACTGTTTGTTTAGTTCATGTTATTTTTGAAGAAAATGATAGTTTAAATATGCCAAATGAAAGCTCCTTACGTGGGCCTGTAAGCTCTGTACATGTACACATAGATAACACGCTTACATTATTTGAAAATAAAAAAAAACTTTTCAGAGGGAGGGAAATACTGAAGAGTATGCCGTCTGTGTGGCATTATGCTTCTTCAGCACAGGAGAGAAGAGTTTTCTGTTTGTCTCAGCAGGATGTCATTTTGAAATGTGTAGTGACACATTGTTTTCAACAGCCAAAACAGGAGCAGCTAATGAGCTGTTCTCCTCTCATAATGTTCCCTCCTTTTGGGACTGGCTATTGTTGTTTTTTGCTCCTACATTTCATCATATTTCTGTTTTTTGGTTTTGACAATTCAAACAGAATGTGTGGATTAGACCTCTCCATCACTCTTGGCCACTTATCGGTCAGCTATTCTGGTCTTTGTGATGTCTTTGTCTGCCAGGGTAAGGGAGGTGGGCATTGTGATCATGTCTGGACCCTGAACGGAGTGAGTCACCATTTGGCCATTACAACTCATTGTATGGATATGGGGCTGCCACTGCTAATAGTATGCATTATGAGCAGAGGAAAAGAGAGGTACTGTAGACCATGCTGCATAACTGCCAGCTCATATTAGAGATTCAGGGACGTTCTGGGATCATGCAGAGAGCACACAGATTCTCTGCATGTGACGTCACAGGAGAGAGGAGGAAGGAAAGCCGCTTTCTAATGAGATACAGCAGAGAGACTGTCCGTGGCACACAGGAGACCTTGTTATTGTCCGGGGAAGGCCACGGGTCAGACAGTCTCCGTCTGACATTTTTATGGTAGGATTTTTGTCTGAAGAATATTAAGTGCACTAAGGCTTCACAAGTGATGAGAATTAACACATGTTTTGTCAACTAAAGCTGCTTCAAATCAACAAATCCCTGCCTAACTTTGTTAAATTGCATAACAAATTAGGTTAATACAGCCAATAACAACACTCCCAGTGGCTTGACAAATCACCATATCTCATTGAAATCATGCACAACACACAGCTTATATTGTCTCTTATGGAATTTCTTTTAATCCAATAATTGAATAAAAACATCACGCTCATCACCGTTTTGGTCTGCAAAAGCTAATCTACCACTCGCAGGGTTTGCATTCCATTGGTAAAAAAACAAATTAAGTTGTTGACACCGGATATTCATTACATCCAGCCGTTTAAAAAATGTCACTTGACGGATTATAATTGTCTTGGTGCTGTCTATTAATCGTAAGGTTCACATTTGAAATAAATGTGATTCCGTGTAACAAATCTCTTTGTGCTGAAAACAAGATAGGGAAGTCATATCCATTAAACAGTCATTCATTCTGCAGTTCCACCTAATTGAGAAAGCAGCATTATATTTCTGTTTCCATAACTTTACAGTTGGCACAATACATGCGGAATGACTTCTCTTGTTACTGGAAAAAAAATCATCTCTCGGGAAAACATGATGTGTGCTTCACCAGAGCAGAGTAGCGCTGTGCAGAGATGTGAAGTTCACAATGTGGAAAAAACCCAAGTGAACTGCAGAGCCACAGGTCACAGAGCTGGTGTGCATCAGCAAGCTCTTGGAGCCATGTAGGGTACAAATACAAAATACACTCGGGCTGGCTGGAAAGTGTTCTCATAGGAGATCAGCATGGAGAATATACTCCCATGCAAGAGCACATACTGTACATTGGTGCCAACTTCGCCTGAAGCTCTTACAGCTAGGCGTTGAGCAGAATCTCAGCATCCGTATCTAAGCCAACTATCGTGGTGTGAACAAACATATTGTATAGCCAGTTGCCAATAAAGTCACTTTGGCTGGTACTGACTTTGATTTCTGGCATGTAATCAGAGCCCCGTCTCTGTCTGGCAGACACAGCTAAGCTAATGAGCTAAGCATGAGAAGTGTGACAGCCTACCTGCTGACTTCAGAGCACAGACTTTCAACTAAAAGGCAGGACGGCTAAGAGCCCTGCTGAAATGCATTTCTTTCAATTAGACTTTGAGAACCCCAGATTCCCTTCCACTCAGCCTTGGCTGAAAATGATTCTGAGTTAATGTCATGGATAACCACAGGTTTGTTGTTTCATACAGGACAAAACAAACATGACTAGATGTTTGTTTGAGGACTCTGATTTGTTCAGCACTTACTCAGTGTTCTGAATGATTAGCAGCTAATGGTATTTGTTTGCCAGAATCATTGCAGTGGTTTTTCACAGAATGAAGTGCTATGTGTGCTTCAGGCAAAAAGTAAAATCCATGTGGGAAACTTCTTTAAGTTTTGGAGAACTCCACGAACCAATTTAAATGAGAAAATGTGTTGATATGGAATCATACAGCTTTGATTTGCGGTGAGACATTGGCACAATCTGTATGCACGTTTGACTGTATGCACGTTTGACTGCTTGACAACGCTGCAGGGGTCTGCAGAGAAAGTCGAGGATTTGGAACGTCTCTGCACTTCACAAAAACAAAGACTGACTGTAAGATTTGCGCCGAAAGTTCAGTAGGTTCTGGGAGTCTGTTTGAGCTGGGCACATTCAAAACAATGTCACCCAGAAGGCTTTTTTGTCTCAGTGCTAGCTACACATGACAGCATAGTGTAGCTGCTGAAATTAAAGATAAGAGAGGCGGAGGATGGGGGAGAGCGCTCAACCTTTTATGGGACAGAATGGGAATGTTATGACAGACAAGAAGCGAACACAAAGAGGTTCATTTCACAGTGAAGGTAGGGAATGACAAAAAATAGGTATGATGAACTTGAAGCTTTCAATTCTTCTTGCATGGTTTTCGGACAGTCTGCAGAACTGTGAAGCTGCGTGTTCTGCAGAAACATCCCTGCTGTTTGTGTGTGTGAGCTTTTCCTTTCCATTTGTATTCCACCAGATTCATCACCACCACACAAGGATGGCGCTCTGCCATTTCTTCTCTGACAGATAATTCTAAATCACCTCCTGCTTTAGAGACCGGCGGCTGCTGGGTTGTTTTAATCACACATAATTGATTTTATTTTAACAAAGCATATGAGAGGAGAAATCCTACCACCTCTACCTTCAATTATAAAATGTGTTCTTCTTTGCTGCTTTCATGATCCAAATGGCGAATTAAAAATAACTAAATAAAATTGTCGACGTGGTTAAACTTGAAATGAAACAAGCTGCCAAAGACTTAACATTCAATTCACACAGTGTTGAACAATCTGTTCCATTTCCCTCTGTGGCTGTAAGAAAAACGCTTCAAAAAACTCCAAGAGGGTTATTTAACAAATAGCCTCCCAGGAACAGGGGTCCCCCGGCTTTTACATTCCTGGAACTGTCATTCTTGTAATATGGGGTTATGTTGACCTCGGTAATCTCTACTCCAACTTAAATTGCATGTAATTGCAGAAATTGCTACGGACGAGGACATTTTGGTAATGTTTGCTCTGTGGCATTTTGTTTTACACGAGCCTACTACTCATGACGCCGGGCTCTGGATAAGCTGCTGGGAGCAGAGCGGCTCTGCTACAGATTTATAGTAGAGATTATACTTGCCTGCTGGAGAGTACCTACAGCCTCTTACCTATCCCCTCCAAATGTGCCTTTGTGATATATTCATAGATACACATGTAGGTGCATGCAGTGCTATATGTGATTGAAGTGAGACTGGATGTATGGCTACAGCTCAGGAATACCTAATCACTTTCCACAACAGGATTTCCAAAAATGTGTTTCTATAAATTGCCCCCCCTGTTCTAAGAGCACTTTGAAGCAAAGCATTATATTCTTCTGAAACAACAGTGAATGTTCATGCTGTCGATGCTTGTAAAGACAACATCCTCTGCTCAGATGGTGGTGTGAATATTGTATTGTATTTGAAGCTGAAAGCCTGTGAATAATTGTCCATGATGAAAAGTTCTATAGAATCAAACCGAACACATACTGTAATGTAGCTACACACAGAAGAAAGTAACTCTCATCCAACAATATACTGTAGAGGCTATTTCAAATGCACTTTGTGATCCACTAATTTGACCCGACGCTCCCTCCTCTCAGCGTAGAATGACGCACAGTGATAACTCAAAAATAATGTCTCAACGCTTTTGTCTAAGCCCCGCACCATGTGGGCCTGTGTATTGGCAGGCGATCCATGCTTTGACAAAATAATCCCTCTCTGAATGGCGGACATTATCCACCTCTGCCTCTCTCCCCAGTTGATCCGTATTCTGGGACTCTTCCATGTTAACCAGCGTGCAGAACTGCCCCTTGCTCAATTTTACTGGGTCTCCTTTCTTTTGCAAATTGAGCATTGCACATGGTTAATGATCATTTAAATATTATAAATGATGAATATTCCTTTTCTTTTCTGTAATTCTTTCGTAAATTAATTGATGATAGATAAGTGTGGCTCAAATGACCAGTTACAGATTTGTGAAAGCATCACATTCATTAAATGACAGGCCCATAGTGAGTTTGTCTAAATTAGCAGAGGAGTAAAGTCTCCAAATGACTTTCCTGTCTTGCTCTTAATTACATGAACTATTGTGTACATTATAAATTATCCTCATAACTGGACCCTGAATTGCTGATATTACAGAACTGCCTCCAGAGTGCTGCGTGAGATATTTATATTAAATTATTCCCCGCTACTGTTTATAAATCTTACCAGTTACACATGAGGACGAGGGATGCAAATTCAAATGAAAGAACCTAAAAGATTATTGGACAGGGTAATATTTTGCACTGGATCAATCATAAAAAGGTGACGCCAATGGCCAGACAACCTCTTAATGTTCAATATAGCCAGTAAAGTCCCTTATTGTGATTTATTGGGGGACATGAATTAGATGCATTTTAGGCAGGTCTGGCACTACGATTGTATAGAAGAGTCTAAGAAAATGTCCATACTTGTCACTCTGTTCATTACCATGGGAAACATTGCAGGATGTTTATTTTTAATAAAATAGACAACAAAGCACTGTATGCTTTAGGGCGTAATATGATAATATGATTGATTGATTGATTGATTGATTGATTGATTGATTAACAGATAGCTTCCACAAGGTGTTGTCCGTCCTTTACTCAGAATTAAAACACTTTCACGCTGTGTTGTCAGTTCATGGCTGGTAATTGTGACATTTTGGAAGCATTAACATGTCTTGTTCTGTGTTTCGTTGTCCCTATCGTAATCCTCTCGTGTCAAATCTGCCAAAAACAAAACACACATTGCCAAATGCGATGCTTCAAATTGTGCCACAAATGAATGGTTGACGTCACAGTGATGATGCCCATTTTTTATTTACTATCCATGTTCCCATCAGTAAGTAGATATACAGCAAAACAAGTCTGAAGCTCAAAAAACTAATATGGATGATATCAGTCATCCAATGTAGGTAAAGCCACATGTATTGGACATGGTGTAATGTTTGCACTGTATGGGATTTTATTTACAGCATTACTTTATGTTGACTGAGTCAGTGAAGCGTAACATCTGGTTGCTCAGTCGGAAAGGTTAGCTAGCTTTCAGGACCGCCACTGTGTGCACAGCAAAGTGATTATTCAGCACTTATGGAACACTGGTGCTGACTGAGGCACTGCTTTGTGACGCAACCCCCTACTACACCAAAGCAAGTATATATTTTCTGACTCTTAATACCACACCGTTTGGAGTAAATATATTCTTAATCGATTAGGTTATTAAAAGCGATTAACCTAAAATGAATTAATCATTCACATATTAAAGAAATGTAGCCATACGTCGGTGGCTCCTGATGAAATTAAACTTGGAGAAGTGGTTAAAGATTAATTGTCTGTGTGTTCTTGGGGCATGAAGCCATAAGCTATGAAAGTGATATGATGTAACTCAGTCATTAAGAAATGGCTGCTTCATGCAACCTATCTCCTTGGTCTGCCATCTAGCCGGTAATCTCCCCAGCCAAGGTCATGGCTATCAGCCATCAAGTGGCCATCAGTCACTTCCTGACAAAGTAATACATATAAGGCCTAATCATTAATTACCTTCTCTTGACATGGCCTGCTTTTTATTATAATTTGTGACAAAGGAGAAATCAATAATGTTTTAATGAAATATATTGGGTGCCACAGGTACCGCTGACATTCGGTTTGCACAGAGGAAAGTCACATCAAACTTTTAAGTGGCTCTGTTTATCCACGGGCAGATTGATTGGATATGATTCTTCCCCAGCGTTTGGCTGTTCTTTCACTTAATCCCTGGAGTGCAGATGTTGTCAACTCGATTACAACTCCTGGCAAGAATGAATACACTTGGCATGGTGAAATTTTTTAGATAAATATCTGTCTACTTGAGAAGACACTTTTAAGCCTGGAGCTCCAACAAGAATAAACGGCTGGGCAATTGTTTATGAATCTGTAAATGAATTGAAACAGAATCAGACATCCTTAAATACGTGTGTCCTTTTCTTGTACTACCAAAAGAGAGTGGTGATGAATTCATGGGAAAATTGAGTCACAGAGCTTTTCTTTAGTATCTCTCCAAACATATAACATATTTCCGGCCACTTAACATAAATGTATTCCCTTCATTTGAAAGCCAGTTATCTTTTCAGAGCTGCCCAAGGATTAAACACGTTGAATGAACAAGGATCAGTGGAATGTCTGATGAGCTGACGTCAAACTCTCTATCTCTCGCTGTGAAATCGCAGAGGGAAAAAAACGCCTAGTGTCATCAGACTCCCATTATTATGTTTTTTTTCCCATCTAATGGCAACCTGATAATGCTTGTACGGATAGCCATACTAATTGTGTCCTGCTGCAATATGGAAATGCAATGAATGAGAAAGAGGCCCAGCAGAGGGAAGGTCAAGTTAATAATGCCTTGCTGCTAATGTGTGTACTTTTTACTTCATGCTGATGTGAAGGGGGAGGAAGGTATCGATAAAAAGGAAAACTCAACAAAACGTTGCAGACAGACAACGGAAATAAGCATTAGGGAAAGAGAAGAAGGGGAGTGAAGGAGAGAAAATGGGTGTTCACCAAAAAGAGAAATATTGGAGGGAGGATAGAAGATTTTGAGAGAGAGAGAGAGGCAGTGATGAGAGAGCGCATTAGTAGGAGAAAGAGAGGGAGGAGGAGTGATAGAGTCACAGAACAAAAGGAAGACAGAAAATGGGGAGGGAAAGCTGAGAAACAGAAGAGATTGAGGGCCAGACGAGGGGGGAAAGTGCTGGAGTGCCCCCCACAGGCCTGCTGACGTACCTCCATAGCAACACACACTGACCCACGTTTCATTTTAATGCATTGCTTGTGTGCATTGAAACATTACACAATGATCACCTGAATGATTGTAGTAATTTTCTAATAAGATAAGTGCAGTGAATTAAATGAATGCAATTTCTTTTTCTGACAGGCTTGTTTCCCCATCACATACAGTACACTATTTAGACTTCTTCAAATATATATGCAGCCTGAGAAAATGAGCCAACAGGAGCGTGTGACAGTGTTAGGACAAACTCCAACACCCAGAGACTCACCTTGCTGCTGAATGTGTGTGGAACAGGAAACTCAACACCCCCAAGGTCAATCAACGCATCACATCCCACTTGTGTTACCATGAGAACAAGAGGCACAGCAGTCTCATTTATATTCGCAGTCACACAGATGTACATTTGCAATAGCAATTAAATGCCATTTTGCCTTTGTAGGCAGAAAAAAACAGCGATTACAAAACCATTGCAAAGTCTCTGCAGCAAATGTTGATTTCATTAAATAAATGTGGCTTCTCGTACCTTTTTCATTCCATCCTCACAAAAAACAGATTTAAGTTGTGTCGTGATGATATGCATGTTTGATTTTTCACGTTCATTTCTACCTAAAAGTGTAGTCAATACAAATTTAAAGTGGGTGTTAAAATGCCAAGAGCGCATTTTAAATAATGTTACGAGTGAACATGATTTGAATCAAGCTAAAAGCAAAGAAGCTGTACGAGCAGTGAGTGCCCTCCGTCTCTGTGTCTTGTCTGTGAAGTTTGCTCAGCACCGTGAGGTCGCTGGGGAGAACAAATCCATGGATAGTTTAAACCTGAGGGTTGATTCTGTGGCAGGAACACAAACACACGCCCCTGTGTGTGCAGCAGTCTCGTCTTGTAACTGTAAAGGAGCTGTGTCAGGAACTGAAAGACCTTCAGCCAGGGAGAGCAAAGAGATGAAGGTGAAGGTTACAGGGGCTGCATACGCCTTTTTAGTTGTCTTTTTTTCTTACATCATTTCAAAAATTCACTCAGCATATGCTGCTGCTGTTAGGGACTAGAACAAAATGATACAAGTCTCCAATGCTCGACTCAGTGGGCTCTGATTTGAAGGGTCAGGTGTTTCATGACTAAACATGCCGAGGCTCTCTATAAATAGTGTAGAGCAAATGCTCATAATGGCCTCGGAGTGCTGGGGAAGCATGACTGACATTTAGCATGCGCATATATAACAGAAAGCTCCCAGACCTGCCCGTAAGTTGCTCTGTACGTAGCGTGGCAGAGTACTTATTGATCTGCAATTGCCTCATAAAGGCATTTCTCAGCAAATAAGAAACAACGCTTAAATGGTCATGCATTTATTCATTCTCCTCATGACCTCACTCTCCCGGAGAGAAGAGAAAATAACCAAGCAATCAGAATGAATTTCGAAAGAAATGAGTTGGATATTCAGTACATCTTAAGTGTCTATTTAACATATTCTTTAGTATTTAGCTAAACTCATCTCAAGGGAGCCATTGCTTTTATCAAGGGTAGCAGAGCTAGCACAAAAGCTACAGTAATGCTAGCAAACGGCCAGCTGACCACTACTGGCTCTTACGATGTTACAGTATCTTCAACGACTCTGAGTTTGACAACATTGTTTGACGGGTTTTTATCAGTGGAAATATTTCAGTAGGATTTTATTATTTAATATGTTGAAAGATTGAATTAGGCATCAAGTAAGTAATTACCTGATATGTCTGTACTGGTCAGACCTACAGGAAGTCTTTAGCTTTGCAATGTAGCCATGAATTGATGAATGAAAGATTCTAAAACTGCAGTAATAGAAGTGTTGGACATTCTTCTAATGTGGTTTTCCAAATGAAATTTCCCCCAAAGATGATCATTTATAATGGATTTAATAACGTGATTTGGAGGACAGTTAGCTTTCAACAGGTGTTTTTCACTTCATAGTTTATCATGTTTTTTTTATTTTTAAAGGTTTGCATTGTTAGAATCAGTTGGTCAAAAACAATAGAGGTCAGAGAAATATATGTTTTTATCCATTCACTTTCTGTGCTGTAGAAGGTTTTACTCTAAAGTACAAATAGATAGGCAAGGCTACTATTTGTCCATAGATCCTGCAACCTTCACTAGCTCAGGTCAAATCAGTGCATAGAGAGTCTCTGCAACTTCGTCATGAAGCTTATTATATAGGAGCCGGTGTTATGCGCCAAATGAACATTGTTATTGTATTTTGTGACAATGCCTGTGATTTTGGCAGATGAACTTGATTGAGCATCGTTTAACGTAAAGCATCAATGCATTAAAGCGTCCAATCAATCACCAGTAATAATGTGTAGAAAAATAAATTGTTTCAGAGTAGCTGCTCCTCCTGAACCCAATGATTGACTCTGCAAAAATGGCACATCAATGACTGCGCATCCATTGGCCCCCGGCAAGGACTTGATAACAATAGCCCACCTGGACTCTGCCATTCCAGCTCAATGTAATCAAACTTTGTGTGCTCAGAAAATGCAGACATGTTAAAATCTGAAAGGATGACATTAAGGATGAGAGATGAACAGGATGACAGAGGGCTGTGTGAGACAATAAAATCAAGGCCATCCGAGAACCAAGATGGATTGATGAGTCCATTGAGTGGAGATGGCATTCAGCCAGCTAGCATAGAGGTCAATGCAGAAAGATATCTCTTGGAAGAAATGATGCATTTAAGAGGGCCAAGGCTGCCAGGGTGGGCTCACTGGCGGGGAGAGAAAGGGGGCGATATGAAGTGAGCGATGGATGAGGAGGCGGGGAGGGGAGGCCGATATGTAGATGAAGAGGAGACGTGAGAAATATTTAAAATGAGCAAGAGAGATGATGGCCAGCGAAATAAAGATATATTAAGCAGAACACAGGTAAGTGGACAATGGGAAGGGAAATGTTGAAGCGAGAGTCAGAGAGAGGGATGACAGGTTAGAGGCGGAAGACAGAAAGTGACAGTTGGAAAAAACATGATGTGATGAGCCAAGTCATTTGAGTTAAAGCTCGGAGCATTAATGATACATTTGTAACATTACTCGTAACAATGTTAGCTGGTAAAAATACAAAAAGGACCCACCAAACACATAGTGTACCAGAGAGCCTCTCTTCTGGTTTCATAGCACAGTGTGAGCCAACAACACTGTGCCTGGGAGACTGGTTTTATTAATCAAAGTGATTATTCAATGAGTCAGGCACTCACACAAACAAGGACAAATAATGGGTTTGAGCCTTAGCCACCAAAATGAAAAATATCACCCATCTGCCCGTTGTGATTTGCTGCGATGGATCCGGCTAAGTGTCTGCTAACACCCCGGCTGGCTAATTGAGTTAGGTTTATAATGGCGAGGTCCACAATGACATTTATGCAACCCATCTGCCACATAAATAAACAATGCCAATGGAGATGAAGCGAATCAGTCAGAAGGTAACTGTCTCACTTCTCAAAAGGTCTGGGCTCTATTCACTATTCGGCATGCCTTCTCAAGACCCTGCCTTTATTCCCTCCACTCTCCGCTCCTTTCAAATCCTCCTCTTGACATCCCCCCTCAGCCTGAGGGCTGCGGAAATCCATGCTTGAATGTGAACAGCAGCTGAGGTTCCCTTCATCATTTGTCATTTTCTTCATCATTCCTCTCATTTCCGACAATCAGATAAAGGCTGCTCTAGTTATTAGGCTACTATGGCTGATTGACATCCTCTTTAGAGACCTTAAAATGCACCTATTGGCCACCCCAAAGGTTACCAGGCTATAAAATAAAGATTGTTTCAGAAATAGTACAAAGCTTTTGTAAATGAGTGATAATGGTGGTTTAATATCGTTGTTTGAAAGATCTGAAGAAACAAGACAGGCAATGAGATGGAGAACATTCGTATGTAAAATATAGCCTGAAAGAGTTCACTGGAAGGGTTTCTTCAAATCGGAGAGGTAGACATAAAGCGCTTAACTCCACTTTCAACTTGGCATGATAATGTTTGATGTGTCAGCTCATTTCATTTCCCTCTATTTAGAAATGCAGTCAAAGAATGAAATGAATCCCCTTAAGATGTCCCCAAGGGAAGTTCTTCAGATTCTTTTTTTCGTCCTCCATCTGTCAAAATTGTACTCTCACTCCAATACACAGCCTGCGGAGAATATAAAAAGGGAAAGTTGTCGTAAATGTATATTAAGCTTTTTAGAAGCACAGTTGACAACTACGGGCTAAATCGCTCAGTTGAAGCAGAACCTGTTCTCGGGCAACGATGTACAATCCTCGTAATCCAGGTCATATATAGAGCTTTCTAACCCACATAGCATCATACATGTATGCATGTGCACACTGCATGCATATATTGGGATAGATACAAAAATAAATCCTCTCAGGCAAATAACTGGGTCAGCTACATTTCAAATGATACCATAAGAAAACATTGAGATGAATGTTCTGAAGTACGTGAGAAGAATATAATCATTTTAATAATGCAAAATCATGTGACACCAGATGAGTAGCAATAATTAGTCAATTGCATGTCTGATTTAAAGTTTGTATCATTTATACTGTGATGTATCCGCTCCAGGAGTATTACTAGAGTCAGTCTGGTCTCTGGGGCTGACCTTTCGTGGCTTCAGGGGCTCTGCTGTTCTTCCATGTTTGCTCCACGGTAGCGATGTCATTTTGTGTGCCTCATCTGGCAGGCAGCACTAGTAAGTTTAGGCAGCTTGTGTTCAGGTTGTTACTTCAGCCTCTCCTCATTGGGCACACTCTCCATCTGCCTGATCTGTCAGCCTGGCAAATGTCCAACACGCTGTGGGTTACCCTCCCTTTCACTGCCACTGCATCCACATGGGAGAAGGAATACCTACAGCAGCGCTTTGATAGTTGTTCTAAAGCGCTGAAACACCCCAGCTGGCTTCCTTCGGGTGAGGGGCATACGTGTGGTGGTGCACGAAGAGCGAGCACGCCTTGTAGTGAAATGTTGGACAAGTTAGACTCACCTCCTTTGACCACAGTGGCCTCTGTGCAGTCTTCAGCCTGCTTTCACAGTGACAGCTAAGTCCCATCCCAATTCAGCTGACAGGCCTGTTGCATCAGGTTGTGCTCCCTTTGACGTGAGAGCTTTAACCTACCTCGTTCAAAGAAATGCCCGACTCCAGATAAGTTACAGATGGCAGCTCAGCCCCCATCCCTCTCATTGTGTTTCAGAGGTGTGAGTTCCCTGGAGGTATCTTGGCCTGTTGCCCCATCCAGAACAGCAGCAGCAAACACAGACTGGGCTTTTCTTTCTCCCCTTGTAGCTTCACTCTTTGTTGGAGTCTGCAGAAATTCTACTTTCACTGATAAGCTGAAGCTGATGTCGCTCTGAGTTTCTGTTATATTTTCTGCCATAGTTCACGGAATTCACTTTTTTTTTTTTCATTTTACAAAGCTGTCAACACCTGTCAGCGTCACAGCTAAAGACCCACCATAAGATCTACCATGCATCAGCACCACCATCTTTCCCCAAGACCCAGAGGCACAAGCTGGCAGAACTGGACTGATCTCACATCACATGCGACAGTCAGCTGAGAAATCTCCAGAGTTCACACTGTGTAGTCATTTTAAAACTAGGAGAGGCATTGAATGGGAGCCATGTATTGTTGAGTCCCAGATAAGTACATTTGAATCTCATTTGTTATAATCCATTATTACAATCTTTTTTCATCTTCTTCAATCTTCTTTTCATCATTCTATCTAATAGTCTTTTTTGTCACTAGGGTATGCCGGCCACACTGTTTGCTTATTCTGCAAGTTCAACATTTGAAATAGTTTGAAGAAACTAGAAATTCACACTTTTAAAACATCCCACTTTTACAGCTGTGTTCCTGTATCAGTCATCTCACCAAAGGTACTTCACTTTTTATGAGCTTGAATGCAGCCTGACATCTTCCCGCAGAGGTCTGTCATTAATTACAAGGTCAAGGATAAAAACCTATTTTGAGTTAGGGCCCCTACGGCTCTCAGACGACCCACTGGAGGAGACCAAAACTTTCTTTAAAATAAAGAGTTTCCTGTTCATTAGCATTGTTCGTCATCAGGTTTCTATCAGCTCACATTTTGTATTTATCTGTCAATTTCACTTTCTGTATTAATGTCTTGTCTAGGGCCACTTTTTTTAGTATTTTAATTGTATTAATGATTTCATCACATATTTAAATACTATTAGCATGTCCTTTCTTAATCTAACACTACACCCTTTTCCTATAAACGATCCTGTTTTTCTGTGGCTAGCCGCATTTACTACATTGATATTGATAGATAGTCACCCAGGGAACACCCGGATGAAAGGCACACATTTGTAGACATCGGTTCAGCGTTATCTTTCTCTCCTGGGATCTGTCCTTATTGGTTCATGCACAGTATGAGCCCCCTTTTCAACCTCTGGGTCCATCAGCAGGTCTGCTTCTTGAACTGCCCTGTTCATGGCGCTCTGCTTTGCCCAGATAATATTTGACTTTCATGCACTGTTGACTCATACAGTAGCTTCTGTACCAGTTTACTGCCAGGGTGAATTGTATATTATTTCCTAAAGATATTTGCTCTCATAAGGCTCTTAGTCTGTCTAAAAGAGCTGTTGCTTTTGACGTGAATGTGTTTTTATCTCTTGTGTGTTTAAAGTGCAAAGGAGACTGTCTGCCTTGTGGATACGTGACACATATTTAAGGCACATACCCGGCTCTTGAGTCATGTAATCAGCTGTTTGCTTTTGTTAATCCAGCTCAGGGCAAGCACTGTCGAAAAAGCCTTTGTCCTTTGGATCGTGCAGACTATTAACACAGCTTGTCTTTGAGGGGGGCTGATTGCCTGGCAACACTCGCGTTCGCTCTCACAGTTAAACTGCATCTTCAAATTATTTAAATGACTTTCATTGAGAGATGCCATTGGTGATAACCGCATCTCACCCTGACACTGTCATTAGATCCTCGTATGTTGAAGTTAAGGACTCCAATTAACCTCTTTACTTCTCTTAGCTGCACTGCCAGGGTTTGTCAGGGTAGTTTCTTTATATGCTTTCCACAGTCTGCTTTACACCGGATGAACAAAAATGGAACGGGAGCTTATCTACATAGCCCCACTTTCCAGAGAGTAAGAAGTGTGATGCAACAACAGTTTTCCTTCCAACGTCCCCCGGGACTTGATGAAGTGCAGAATTAAACTCTGGAAGTAAGCATGTAACATGAAATAATTATGCACTGCAAAAAGACAGGACCTTCCCCTGGCACACTCGTACTTATCGGTCCTCAGTATGCGCCCCCACTCAAACTGAAGTTTAATCATCTGCAACACAAAAACCCCAGCTGATTGAACCTGTACCTTGTACCTGTCTTTCAGCGAGCTGGTATATACACGGTTCCCACAGGTCCTTCAAATCCTTCACAGTTTGTGAATTTGAGAGGAAAAAACACGGCTTTGAAAAAAGACATTTGTTAAGGGAAGTGCTTGCATCTTTATATTTTGTTCAAGAATAGAAGTTATTTTGAGCCTATAACGTACCATGTGTTGGAGCGCGAGCCAATAGAAGCACGTGTGTTACATAGTGATGTCACTATGTTAATGAAGTGAACAAAGGACTGCAATGGAGGCGTTTCAGGGAGGAGAATAGTTGTGAGAGAGAAACTCCCTCTGGCGTGAACTTTGGGGTTTTAGCCTTTTCAGAGCATTTACATGCACCCATACCTGTATAACAAACTAAGAGGAAAGGTAAACGCTTAATAGTGCCCCTTTAACAATGGTAATAAGGCTACAGTCTGCATATGTGTCTCCTGCAGTTAGGTCATTGTTTTCTTGCCACATGACAAGAGAAACATGCAACAATAATTAATTGTCATAAATGATGCCGGTTTTTGAGGTAATTAGGCCTGGAAAGTCCTTTGAATGGTCCTGGAATTGGATGTTTAAGAAGGTGTAAAAACCTTGCATCTTATGGTTCGCCTCTATTCTGGAAAAGAACCTCATTGTATTTATGTAGTTGCGGTAAAAGAAAAATATCTTGTGCTAACAATAATGTGAAAAGGTGTTAAAGTAACCCTGTAAAACAAAAAAAGATAAAACCGTAAAGTGGTTTCTGTAGTTTACAAAGCATTTATTTGGTGTTGAAGCACAGTTGTCTGGTTGTCCCAGGTTTCAAGGATTATTAGGAGAGGTTGTGCTGTCAGGGACGTGCTGTACTGTTGCTGTTATAAATGGTCCGCTCCACTCAGGGACCAAGTATCCTATCAATCTAACACTTTAGAGTATCATCAGTACTTCAGACCTTGGTGTGCTCTGCAGCTCAAAAGAATGAATTGTCTTTTCCACGAGCTGAATCATAATAATGCCTCTTGTTTTTTATTAGGTCGCCGCAAGTTAATTACTATTCTGAACATGTAATCTGCTGCTTTGTCATATTATTTCTCATCGCAGTAAAGCCATTGTTGGGAAACCCGTGTTATTTTACACTACTGCCATGCATTGCTTAATTAATTAATGTATCATGTGTGCTGTATCTGTTTACTGTTGGATCTCCTTTTGAAATGCAAATCATGGCATGCACAAAAGATTTAGAAAACAATGTGTATAGCTTTCCTTCTAGTGTCCTCCTTCTGAAATGTGTGTAGTATCCTCATTGTAAACATAGCATTGTGAAGGCACCGGCATCCTTTGTAATTCCAGGCTGTTTCTCCTGCTATCTATAAGAGTATCTCATGACTATTTCCCCAGCATTTTTCTGACCACTACCTCAAAAAACAGCATTTGCATCAGTTTTGCCTGTATGAATAATGGATCAATTAATTTCAGTGCTACAGTAAACCCATGCAAAAATATGTGTGTAGTTGTATCAAATGGGCCCACTGTCCAAAGTGAAGGATCCTTGCATATATCTATGATGTTATTGAGACTTTTGATCTATCGGCTAAGCTTTGAGCTGGCATCTCTTTGTACAATGACACTTGAGATCCTATTCATCTTCTCTGCCAGACGCTTCTGATGCCTCTCCCAGTATTATAAAGGATGCCCTCCAAATGTTAATCAGAAGAGGTTTTGATCAATTGTGGGAGAAATGTAATAAAACATGTATAAATGTGGTGTGGGACTCCTTACATTGGCTGCTGCACCTTGTATCTCCCTTCAGATTGATTTCTGTGCTGTGCAGCAGCAGAGTCAACTAAATATGTAATAGGCTCGCTATCTGTAAAGCTCTGGAAATTACAGATGGTTTTTTAATGAACTGGTTGGAATTTGATATATCACTTGAACATACTGTATGCACATGTGTGGGAGGAAGAAATGGATGTAGAAGGCAATCCTGTTGGTCAAGAAAAAAATGTGCTTTATCTCACCATCAGTCTTAAATGAGATCATCCTGTACACTGTATAATGTCTACTCCTACGAAGGCATTTTATGCAAAAGAAAAAAAGTACATCTATTTTATCAAGCATTACCGTGGAAGGTGAAATCAATGTGATTGTGCTGCATGTATGCAGGGATACAAAGATAAGAGAAATACTGGAGCTGTGCATATGCTTTATATGGTATTTGTCTAAAAAGAAACTAAAGAAACAAACCATTTAAACCCACTATATTCATTGTTTTCAATTATTTTAGACATATCTCTTGTCCTGAGGCAAAACGCAGTCCGGAAAATGTCAGCGAGACATCTCTCAGGAGGACTGGTAGCAACAGTGACTTCATACGCTGCACTGAACACCAGCATCACATAGTGTGATGATACAACAATGAAATAAACCTCTCAGGAAAAAACATGATTCAACATTACATTTCCATTTGACTTGTTAGTGCTCCAGTTTTGTCTATGTTGTGTGGCAGATTAGAGATTTTAGTTTTAAACATTGATAACTTGTCTGGGATTAAAATTGTAAGAGATTGTTTTGCGTTAACACAGCTATATGTAGAGCTGCAGTACTGTAGCTGAATGGATGGCAGCATTAGGAATGTTGAAAGCAAGTCTATGTTAAGCAATGGCTTCAAACAAGCAACACCATGCCAGGAAAGAAGATGAATGCCTCTGAATCATGTGAAGTACGTTTCACTCAGTGCCGAACACGAACAACATATCCCTGCTTTAAGTAACTCTAGGCCTGATTGATGATTCCAACAGCGTCATGCCAGTCGGAGCTCTAGCTCCCAAAAGATGAAGTTATTTCTTTGTGACAAGTATGACCATCTGTGGACTGAACTCCTTCACTGCCAAAGGTCTGATAGAAAACACAATTATCAAAGCCAGACTAAGGCGTTTCTGAATCTCTCCTCTACACTCAAGTGCTTTCCCTTGTTGCTGAATAGAGATGCTTTTGATCTAAAACTTGAGGCCGCTGTTCTCAGATGACAATGAATATTACATGGAAAAAGCCTTGATATGCAATTCGGGTTCCGGTCCTCTACAAATGATGTAGCGTTTGTCAACAGAGGCAGGACTGAGAAAAAAATCTCTCCACAGACTTTCAAAGGATTAGTACTGCAAATGGTTTAACTAGCCTTTGTGACAGCTGCTGTCACCTAATTGAAATCTGTAATTCATCATTAATTCTTGTTTACCACCAGCACTACAGGTGACAGGCTGATGAGACGTCTCCAAAGAATGAAATGATGAATGAAACCTACTGCTATCAGCGTGTGTCGCGGACAGGTTGTCTGTGTATTTGGAATCATCAAAGATAAAATGCAAGTTTCAGGCAAAATGCACCTGCAATTTTTTGAACCTGGCAACCACCTTATTTTTCCCTTTCCACACAGCGCTCTATTATCTCCAATAATGCGAAAGAAAAGGCTACGGAGGAAGAAATAACCATTATGAAACACAATTACAAGCTGCTCAGGGGTCTGAACACCCATGATGTGCATTACATCGGACCAAATATGAGTGGTTGCTCATACATATTGCACTGGAGAGATTATATCAATTCATTTCCACCAGGCTCTGACATCTTTTCGCAGTTAGTGTAACACTCAAAAATTGATGCACCTGGATTTCAGCCAAATCCAACCCCGCCCAAAGAAAAATAATTTAAAAGATTATTTCATTATCGCGCTGTAGTTTAGGATCCAAGTTCAAGCAGTGGTGGAGAAACCATTGCGGATTATTTTCTCAGTAAAAGTAATAAAAAACACACTGAAAATACCCAACAACAAGTACAAACTAAAACATGTAGGTAAATCGGTACGAAAAATTAACAATACAAATTATTCGAAAGAAGAGCCGGAAATACTCCTCTGTAAATCTTAAAACCTGAATTATTTATATGAAATAGTTTCCCCCTCATGTTCTGTCTGTCAATCTGTAACTGCTTCATCACCAGTGGCCTCGGCTAATGGACTACATTTGAACATGACCTTTAGGCTATGTCTGGTACAATATATGTAATATGCATTGTCCTTAAATTAATAATAACTGTAATTAATTTAAATGATGGGATCTACTTATGCTTCCAGCTGCACCTATACATTCCCATAGGTTTTGTATGCAACTACAGTTACCACAAAGTTATAACAGTAACATTTACAGTATTTATAAAAGCATAAAGTATCATGACATTAAATATTCATATGAATGTATTTGGTTAAATTCAACCACTAAATTAGGCAAGTACTGTAGCTGGTTAGTTTGTTGCCTAGCTGCCAGCTGTTGATTGGTTGCTAGGTTACTGTTCCAAACTGCTCAATAAGGTGGATTGACAACATATTGACGTACATTGGCACTTACATGGCCGTGACAGATGAGCCCATTGTGCCGCACGCAGTCTGTTAAGGTGCGATGACAGTCAGAGCCACTTGTAAAGAATTTATTTAACCCTGGATTTCCACCTTAAGTCCAAAAGTCATTAATCATCATCCTCCCGTTTATTTTTCTGTAAAGCTATGAAGACACCGTTCCAGCATCTTGAAAGCATCTGCAGATGCGGTGGCACCTGGTTACTTTCATCAGCTCTTCATTAGTTATGCCTTAATCACAGATCATAGGAGCTGATGCACCTGGGAGTGAAATGGTCTTAATATGGTTGCTGGCAGAGATGAGCTCTCCAGCTGTTTGCTGCCCTCCAAAGCTGTCAGCACTCATTTGAGCCAATTGCCCTGTGGAACTCAATAATCAAACCTGTAATAACCTCACACCACCTCCAATGCACCAGCGTGCACGGCCAGCCGCTCCATTTCTCTCTCCGTTACCTTCTCTTCCTTTGGCCCAGGGTTGTGCAGGGCTGTGTGCAAATAGCAAATTACTTTCTGACTATTTTTCTGTGTTTCAGAATATGCCCACCTGAAATAACCTTTTTAAAGGGAGCTCAAAAGGCTTTGCTCTGTAGTAAAGTGTGGCTTTCCCTTAGACCCGACTAAGGGATTTAATATTTGTTTTCATTGTTTTCTATATCTTGAGTCTTTGTTTCTGTCACAGGTCAAAAGTTACCCTTTCGATAGCTCGCTTTGGTGGACAATAAATACATAATTTTGCATAGAAAGTAAGTTGGAGCTTCAAGACTGAGATTATGTACAGCAGCAGCGAGAGATGGGAACTCTTTTATATGCTGATTTGCAAGCCTTTACGGAAAATATGGTTAGTAAATCATGCATTAAAAACATTTGATTATCTTCCAAATGGTTTTCTAGTAAAAAAAAAGAAGTCCCCATCAGCTTCAAAACAGATGCTATAACGTATGTTTCTTCAAGCATTACATTTAACCGGTTCCACTGTCAGTGAAGTGAGTTATAAAAAAGATAGGTTTTTTACTAACAAAGCATTTTCCTGGGCCTGGATGAGAATGAAAGTGTATGAAATGTCACTGTGTAGAAGTGAAATGTCATCTAGGGAGTGTTTTGGAAAGTGTTTAATGACATGCAACACAAGGAAATGTCCCTTTTGAAGATGCCACATGTCATCAGATTTAAAGGATACTGTCGTCAACATGGCTAACCTTTATTGCATCTCGCCGCAGCTGCATTAAAGTGACAGTGGCATTCCCTTAGATGTGTATTACCGTATGCTTTCCCCGCTTGATGACTGCACAACATAATGCAATATGCTTGCTTTCAGCGAACCACATTCTTCTTTGTCACAAGACTTAATAACTGGGGGGCTCATTGTAAATGAAAAGAGGTTAAAGCTTTAACTTTTCTGGACAGCCTCCATTTTCTACTTTGCCTAACAAGGAAGGTACTGCATTCCACTTGGGAGCTTTCACATGTGTTTTAGTCTCCTCTGTGTGATGAGGTGCCAAAGCTACCAGGGGAAGGCAACTCTGTTTGGAATCTGTCAGTGTGCTAAGGATCAAAGCCATTTGCAAAGAGCACACACACATCAAACACTGCCATGCAACGTGTTACCTAGCAACCCCAGACCAGGTGTTGCAGAGTCGGAAATATTAAAGCCCACATTCTTCCTGTTTTCTGCAAATACAATTTCAAAGGAAATCGATAACGCCGTGAAACTGAACTGCATGCGGGAGCAGTGGATGAGCTTCTTTCTTTTTTCTTTTTTTTTCAGACAACAGGAGCGCAAAGAAGATAAGAATGTAATATCAGAAACCTGATGCGGGAGGAAAGGAAATATGAAGGAGTGATGCATATCCTCTGATGGATCACACTAATAATGCCCATATCCTGTCCATATAAGGGAAAAGCAAACTGAAGAGAGCACCAACAAAAACGTGACGTGCGCACACACCACGCCAAAGAGAGGAGTGTGAGATGCGGCGCTAGAAAGGCCCAATTCCACTGAGTGGCCATGTCAGAATGGAGTTAGGCAATTATGTGTGATGCAGCAGAGTACTGAAAGGGAGCCACGCTTTGAGCACTAAGGTGAGGCCGCTGCACCACACTCAGCCCTTTATCATGATTAGAACACAGCTGTCATATTAGTTGGAAATTATGCGGTGCTACAGTCCTACAGTTTAACAACGCTGAGGCCTGCTGTTACCGGCAACAACTGCATCAAACAGCGAGCAGTGTGTGAGGTCAAACCCCCCCAGTGGTGTTGTTTGAAAGGCCCCCCTGCCGTTGAGATGCAGGTGAAGCTGTGACTCAGAACCGTTAATAACAACCCAGTCCTCTTTTTCTCGCTCCCTGTCACTGCGAGGCAGGTTAGCTTTATTTACCTTTAAATGGTGATGGTCATTGCGGGACGCTAATGTGAAAAGCATCAGGAACAATATGTGTGAGCAGCCCCCTCAGGAACACTTGAGAGAGCGCGGAGAGTGATGTGGCAGCCTCCGCCGCCGTCCCAGCCTGTCTGTCTTAGCCAGCAGAAACAGGTGTAAGCTGTGAAAGTGCTTGATGAATGTTCTCTTTAGTGCCGGTGACTGACTGCCCTTATTCAAACAGTAGACAGCTCCTCTGGCTAAGTACTCTGGGAGCAGATACTGTACATGGCTCACGCAGGCATGTAGTGCACCCAGGCACACACAGAGATACAGGAACACGTGTGCAGAGTTAAACAAAAGAGGACATATTTAGCATGTTTCACATGTATCACACAATACCCATGTTTGCTTCCCTTTGATAAGAGCATGTGCTCCGGGAACGTGACCACTGATTGATTTGGTTTGTTGATGATAAGAAACATGAGCTCCCCACCTGCAGCCTCCCCCGGGGTGGTGTTTGTGTGTGTGTATGAGATGTATCCATTCTGATAATGATTACACTGCAAGGATGAATAGGCTGCGAGAGATACAGCCTCACACATGACAACTTAATCAAGCCGCACAAGGATAAAAATTGGATTAAAGAGAGAGAAGAGATGTCACTCTTTACATGATCTATGAATAGAGTCTGAAACAAAAGGACAGCAGGAGATGGAAGGGCTGCGTGATGGAGACAGTCTGCTCCCCTCTGGGCTGAAGGGATGACTGACAGGAGCGCAGGGTCGCAATCTGACTTCCCCTTTCCACAAAGGATATAAAGAGACGCTTTTAAAACAAGAAGAGCTCGCCATCCAAACATAGCCTCCATCTCAACCAGTGTGACGACGAGATGCATGAAAGGAACAGGCAAACACATCTGCAAAGTCTCAGAGCAGTGTATCCCTTATTACTTTTTGGATTATTACTTTTTTCTTTTCTTAGCCAGCCACTAGCACTTGCACTTTTATTCTGTTTTCTTTTGATCTTTCTTTTATGCTACATGCAGTTATATCAAGTGTGAAAGCAGAAAGGACTCACAGGGAAGTTTCCACTTGAACAGTACCCACAAGCTGCTAACCTGTACATGCATTGATGTAATGATAAACCATGAAGTGAATGGGAGATGATGAGGGCTTCTTAAAAGTGGTCATTTGTGTGGGAAGCTGCACGTCTGAGGGCCTCTTGTAACCTTTGAGTTGACACCCTGCAACGTGTCCCCAAGAAACCAATTACTTCTCTGTCTGATGCTTTTTCCACGGCTCGATATGCCAACTTTTATCCATGCGTGGTCCAGAGAAGTAGTTATTCACTCTCAAGCTACTATTTGTTTCTGTTTTGTTCTTTAATCCTGAATCTCATACATAAAAATTGCTGACGAATAAGATATCCTTCAAGCACAATTGAATGTATGCCAATAATAGAAATGAGAGAGTGAGAATGTTTGTGCAGTAATGTGAATGTGTGTTGGGGTCAGTGGAGCAGCTAACAAACAGTTACATGGTGACATAAACTGGTTCACTTGGTCCTGCAGGACGTGCTCCGTGCACCGCAGTCAGGAGACTAAACCTGCATTATCATCCTGGATACAGATAATACATTATGCATTCTCACACTGCGCCCCGTGTTGTCTAATGCACTGCCACATTCAGCCTCCATACAGAGAAATAGACTTTGTCATGTAGGTTGGAATGGAAAATACAATGATAGTAGTATTATTCTACAACAGATAAAGAATTGCAAATCACAAAAAAGTACAGTCCACACACACACACACACACACACACACACACACACACACACACACACACACACACACACACACACACCCACATAAAAGCTTCTTGTGGGCTGCAGTATGAATCCCTTGGAGAGAAAGAGTCTTCTTGTTCTGCCTTGATGCAACTGAGCTTTTCACTGGGGAAAAACGACATCTTTTGAGCTTTGGTTGATACAAATTTCACGATTTGAAATCCGATGGCAGCGTGACAGGACAGTGTCAGTGCGTATTTAGATGATTATGAAACCTAGTGTCTGTATAACTTCAATATGTGCACTAATTAAATGACTTGAAAGGATTACATGTATTAAAAACAGTGGATATTTCCTTGCCTGAAACAGGGGTGGAATGAAATCCCTAATTACAGTATATATAATGTCAATATGTATGCATCTTGTGATTTATTACACATTGTAGAAAGCCTATTGAGAAAGTGTACTTCATCACATTGATGCAAAACGCATATGAAAATGGAATGTTGCCATAAAGCAGCATGCAGCATTGCCCACTACGGCCTAATAGAGTATATCCAGATAATAAAGGGATAGGCCCCACAGTAAAAACTGAATGATACAAATCTCTGATGATAGATAGGATTTCATAATCATGAAATACTCAAAGTACTTCAATTACTCACAAAAAATAGATTGTGGTGAGTTTCAAATGTGGGGTTGTTAATATTCCCCCATGAGTGACTTGGAAAGGTTGTCTATCTTTGCTAATGTAAAGACCAACATACTGTAGAGCTTAGAAAACCAACAGGAGTATTCATGTGAGAAAGGATAAAATAACATATATATATTAGAATCAACATATGTTTCATTTGTATTTAGGTTTTCAGGGGGACCTTTTGAGTTATGATTACGTTTTTTGTTATGTTAACCAAATAATGAGGTGTCTTTTCTGGGATGCAATACAAACATATTCATAATAGATGTTTCACTGCAGCTTCTAAGTATTTCAGCATATGTTGATAAATATCTGAATTATTTTGGACTAGATAATCGTGACCATTTTCCATATGGTCCCTACTGCAGATATACTGTCATATCACCTAACCCAAGCCTGAGATATAATATGGAATAATTCAGTCACACACATGAATGCAGTATGAATGAATATATTCTTATTATATGACTGTGATTCAACGTGTTGAACCCTATCATTTCTCATTCATTCGTTCTCTGCCATACTTCCCTTCTCTGAAGCATTCTTCAGAGATCTTCACCTGAAGTACAACATTATGGAAATCACCTGCTTCTTATTCAAATACCTATGGCTTATTTTCCCTGAAGGACACTGAGTGATATGAAATATATGCTTCATGTGTTCATGTGTAATACAACATAGTATCATGTTGTGTTTTGCATGGAATATTCTCAGTCATTTGTACCTTTTGTACACTAAAGGGCGTCGAGAGATATCAGTATTGACCACGATATTTAAGAAAATATTGATATAATTTGAATAATTCACATTATAATAACATGTAAATATTCCAACAGCACTTAAATCATTCCATAATGTATTTATATGTGTACACTATTTCAGAGCAGTGATTGCAGACTCTCCCTCTACATTTTATTATGAGTGAAATTAATTGCAGAAAAACTTAAAGAAATTTACAAATAGCATTTCTATATGAACTATTTTGCCAACAATAATCCAGCGTGGAAATCTGATATTGTGACAGCTCTACTAACAAATACGTTTTATATATATTTATGTGTTTTTTTCCTTTGTTTCCTAACCACTTAAAATACTTTCTGTGTCACTTTAGCAGAGTAACTAGTGCTACAACCCTACACAAACATCTCTGTCTGGGGCAGACTCATACTTCCTCAAACTTGTATCGCTCCCAAGTGGTGTCCTGCTCTAATCGAACACACTCAGCCTTTGCCCACTTTGTCACTGAGGAGATGGGTGACGTAGAGATGTGATGGTTTGCCCTTTAAAGGAGAAACATGACTGTTTATTGCAAACAGTTGAAATGATACGACATGATTGGTTCATTCCCTTACGACTCTTTTGTCATACACATACACTGGACTATTATACAGTGTGGTAGAAGAACTACATCAAAGAATACATCTGAGGATAAATAAATATAGCTGGTTTAAAGGATGGGGATTGCAGAAGCTTATATTGATAGAATTAGCAGTTTGTAGTATGTAGTTAATCCTACTCCTTATTAATAAAGTACATGAAACACTAAAACCCCCAGCTGATTGTGTAATTATTCATTGAAGGAAATGTAGTGAGCAATTTATTTAGCTTTTTGTTGCATGAAGATGGCTCAGCGGATTGTGCTGTCGCCTCACAGCGAGACCCCGACCTGCCCAGCTGGAGCCTCTCTCTTTGGGGTTTTCATGTTCTCTTTATTTCTGCGTGGGTGTTCTCCTGTGGTGGCTTTTTCCTCTCCCAGGTCTTGTGAATTGGAGACTCTTAATTTCCCGTGGAGGGTGTGAACCTGCGTGTGAATGTGTTTGTCTCTATGTGTTAGTCTGTGATAGACCGGAGACCTGTAGCGAGTCACAGACACCTACGTGTACGGCTGCAGCTGCCAGGCACTCTGAGAGGATAAGTGGTTATACGAGATGGATTGATGGATGTAGCGTGTCAATGTGCATTGATTTGATTCTTATTAATGAGAGGCTAGAGATGTAGGCGCTTAAGGGTCAAATCACTCAAAGTAGTCAAGTTAAAGCCTTGTGTCATTTGTGAGAGAAAGGGATTACTTTGGCAGTTCAAGTAGAGAATCAAAGTCTGAACTTAGCGTCTTACTTCAAATCCTACTTAAATGGTCAGGTGAATTATGATCCATTGTGAATCTGAGACACACAAAATGTGGTGTATAACGAATGTTCCCCCTTAGCAGCTCTAAAAAGATCTGTTTTTAATTCTGATTTGTTAGACCTAGAGAGTTCAGCAGACAACGTTTCCTTCCAATTCTTATTGATTTCCTTTTAGGATTGTTTATATTGTGTAATCCAAAGGCTCTACCATATAGTCAAACAGAGTTATTGACTATATTGTGTAACCCTCAGACTGTAAACAAAGTACAACATTAAAACCCATACGTTAAAAATAAGTTATAATACTTGAAGTACTTAGTTAATTAAGCAGCCCTTTTAGTTTTATGATTTTAATTATGTTGTTTGAAATGTACCATAAGTGAGTAATTACCGCAATCAATGAAGGGCAGACAAAGGTATAGTAGTCTCTTTAGATATGTAGTGCAATGGAAGTATACATTTAGACAGTAGTTTATTTATTTACCATCCACTTTGGTAGAGTGTAATATTTCTCTGCTTATTATAATTTCCTTAAGCCTTCTGGGTAAAAACATAATTTCCTTTTGTTTGGGTTTTTTATTATTCCAAACATTATAGTTTCAGTATAATTTGGATGAGATGTTATTTAGGCAGATAATCATCACAAAACGCAGCCTTGATTCTAAAATAACTTAAATAAATGTTGCTGGAATGAATGAGATGTATTGTGTCATTATAATTTACTCCCAAAACTACTGGCAAAGGGTTCCAAGATCTTTGATTGAGCAGTTGTTTGAATGCAAAAAATCTGGCTCATTTGAATCAGAGCCGTACTGTATGCGACCACAGTGCGGTCGGTGGGTTTCCCGTGGCAACTTGGTAGTGTAATCTTTGTGGATGGCGGTTAATTGTGTATCGGTCTTAATTGCAAATAGATGAGTGCTTATTTAGGACACACATGTGCTCCCCAACCAAGAAAGCTCCACTTCCTGCCACTCAGGCTTCACCAAGGGAAAATAAACCAAACGGCCACTTGTGATCATGTAGCAGCATCATACAATGTCAACAATCACGGCTACTTTATGCAAAACGTGGGTAAACAACAGACTGAGGGACACAAATTGGCTCGACACCAGCTGTCTAATTAGCTTTGTGCTGCTCTTGAAAAGCAAACAAACAAGGAAAGCGGGGACGGTCTGAAAGCCGGCCAGCCATTGGTTCAAGTGTTCTTTTTCCCCCCAAAATCTGACGGGGCGCTCCGAGTCTGCGAGTACAGAGAAAGAGGGAGGGTCCAAATAAGACACACAGATTAGATCATATGTTAAGTCCCCACAAGGCCTTCGCTCGGTTATTTTGGAGGCACTGTAAAGACTCACAAGAGGCTCGGGCAGAATTTACATTTTAATGAAGCCGTAGCTGATTGCTATTACGTGGAGTTCCTCACAAATGCCTAGTTTAAGCTGCACACAAGAAAGCGTATATATTTATATATATATATAAACACACATACAACAAAATATAGCCCGCTGCATATGTGTCCACATTGGCCACACTCACTTACCACACTCCTGCTGGGAGGTTGTTACAGAAACAAGTTGTCCTGTAAACATGAGAGAGAGCAGAGAGCTGCATTACACAGAGAAAGAACCCCATTCTCTCCCAGCACAATGGGGCTGCCGAATAACATTTGCGACAATTTTCCCTGATTTAGACAATGTTCAAAACACAGGCTTTTGAGAAGACGTGAGGACGAGGGAATGGGGTCGTCTTTTTTTGGTTGAAACATCATCACAGTGACAGGCACAGCGAGGGGGAGCGCTGCGACAAGTGGTACTGACGAATTCTGCTCAGCGAAAGACGGCATGTATCATGTCAGAATCGTCAGGACTCGTCACTTCACTGTCATTTAGCAGCAGCCGGTGTGGGAGTGAAGACAAATCCACGCTCCTGCATGCGTCGTTATCGGGCTCTCTGCAGTCGGAGGCGTGAGTGATGGTTAGTCACGTACAGTGGTGGTAAACTCCGTCGCTAATGACATTTTCGATGAGTGGCATCAAACCCACTACAAAGGCTCACTTTATATACAAAAATAGATCAGTCTCTCCCTTGTAAATGGCATGGGGCTCCTGGCACATCTTATCTGCGGCGCCCCTCTTATCACTCAGCCCTAGTGGAAACTATTGCCAGGTAGCAGGTTGTCACATGACTCACAGCGCTGTGACAAGCCAGTGAAGTTTGCCACGCCACTGGCAGCTTCCATATGATAAAATGTAACACAACAGTCCTGCAGGGGCTCAGATAGCCCCGAGGGGAAATATGAACCCAGTGGGGATATCTGCCTTATTAAAGAGCTGAACTTGACCATGGGGAAAACTGGATTAGTCCGATTTGTTAACAGGGACGGGGTGCCGTTGAAATGAAGAACTTCTTCCTTTTCATTCTCTCCATCCCTGGCCCTGTCTTGCCTTTACTAGCATCTACTGTTCATTGTCCTGGTAAACAAAAGGAAAGGCTGATGCAACAGTCCGTGGCTCTCCCTGGCACAGCACTAACGCGGCAGACCCTGACTCGGCACTCGCTGTGGGGCAACACTGCTTGAGCAAACAACACACTGCTTTGCTACCTCGGTGTAGAAAAAGCATGATGAGAGGGACCTGCAGTCCATTGAAGGGATGAGAAAATTCTCCTTTTCTTCAGATAGAAATAGAAACACACAAGCATGGTATTTTGGACTTTTGGAAGGCTGGTGCAAGAGGGATGGGAACATAATCAAACTAAAATAATCTCTTTCATCTGAGCTATTTGTGACACAAAGCCTCTATAGAAATAACCTTAACACCCGGGTTTGTTTAAAATCCATTTTGAACACTTGTGAATGTAGAATGAGAGGTTATACTCTGAGAAGAAGAAGGCCAGTTATTGAATGAATGAGTGGAAGGTATTTACATTGCTGAATTGTCCGGGGGGACATTGAATTGACCTTACATTATAAGACCCCCTCTCCCACATGGAGCATTAATGCTCCTTTCCTTTCAGCGTCCTCCTCTCCTCCCCTTCTCTCCTTCTCATTTTCTCCTGTCGTCTCTTCACAGCTCGCTCCTTCTCCCTTACCGTCAGATGTTATCTCAAAGACCAGATCACCATGGCAACAATTAGTCACATCGTCATAGCCCACACTTGTATTTGATGGCTGTTTTTATTTTTGGAGGCTTTGCCGATGCACCCGTACCTCACTGGCTGATCGCCAAGTAAACTATTCCGTGATGAAGGAACAATGTTGCCATCTGTTGGAGCCGGGTGTTTGCACACAGAGACTGAGGTTGAAAAACATCCAGCCTTTCTGCGATGACTCATGACAATCACATGCCAAATTAAAACCCTGCGGCTCATTCGTATTTAAGTTTGAAACACATTGAAGCCACAGGAGTTCCAATTTGAAAAGGTTAAAACACAGCATTTCCTTCCTTTGTAGATAAAAACATAGAGAAATGCTTTCTTGTTGTTGTTCCGGATATGAATTGCAGTCCTATACCCACTATGGGGTAGGGTACAAGCCTTTCTCAGGTCAAAGTAGAGTATGGGTAGCTTTATGGCAGCTTAGTTTTTTAAACATGGGAATATCTGGGCTTGCGACCAGGATTTGCATTTGTTCATTAGCCATATTGTATACCTTTAAAAAGGGAAAGAGTCGTCTCTTGCAGTGGGGAACCAGCTAATGTGAGAGATAATATATTGGCTGAGACTTTGGCTGACTGTTACCCTTGAAATCTTGGATCTGTTTCTGCTCTCTGGAGGAGCTAATTACGTTTTTTTTCCTTCTAAGTCTTTCCGTTAAGTGATGTAATACTTCATAATCACAAATAATTTTCCATGTGGGAC
Organism: Notothenia rossii; assembly: GCF_949606895.1. NCBI lineage: Eukaryota > Metazoa > Chordata > Actinopteri > Perciformes > Nototheniidae > Notothenia > Notothenia rossii. Next base: position 70,371,177 of record NC_136901.1, on the reverse strand, counting down.
AGATCATTGCACTTATTATTTATTCTGCTCGCTCAAATCCATGCCAGCAAAACTATGTTAAAATGTTTACCTACATTATCAGTGAGTGCTAAGAAAGATATCCCTCAGAGCCCGAAGCACAGGAACAAGCCGGTGGTTCAGAGTGAGATTATTCATTACTGGAGGTAAATGCTTGGGGCATCTCTGCACCACAGGTGGGCAACACTTCTAAGACGAAAGCCCAAGGCTGCAAACGAGTTATTATTCTGGAGGGCTATTTAGAGAGACATTTAATTCAATATCTTTGGTCTCAGATGAACAATACAGCTTGTCCTCTAAAGATAAATGACTGACCAGACACTGGCACATGACTGTGTTTGCTTTCAGGTTTCCACCAAGAAAAGACAGCCGCTTCCAGTTCTTGGACCGTAAAGCTCCGCTCGGGCTCGCCAGACTCTGGGAAATAAGAGACAATTGGTTGCAGATGCTCAATAGTCTTCTGTACATTGAGGGAGTACCGTCTTCATCAGCTCTGCAGCAGAGGAGAAGCTACAGTGAATTGTAAGCCCTTTCATGTATAAACTCAATGTTTTCAGAGTTAGAAATGTGTTTCTAACGTTAATTAAGTTTATATTTTAACAGAATATGGTAAGATATATGGAAAATACATATATGTTCAATATATAAAAATTCAATGAGTTGCTCTATCTCTCAGTTTATCAGATTCTTAGCTGCTCATCCAAGTTTTAATTCTGCATCAGTCCTTTTAAAATAAAAAAAGGTGGTAGAATCTTTTCCATGTCATTGACTGTCAAGTGCACTGAATTTTTAAAGTTTCCCCACCAAAGTGATGCTATATTTGGCTGCATATTGTAACCGGGAGCTAAATGATCCCCCCCCCCCCCAAAACCCCCAGCTTAAAACTCTGACATTAATGCAAGCACCTCATTTCCTTTCATTATGTATTCATTGCGAGCAAATGTTTTGTTCTGTATCCATGCGGAGGCTTTTCCCCTTCAGAGGAGAAAGATACAGTAACTCAGGTAGCACTTTCTCATGTTTGCACACCATATACCCTCCCTGCTCATACCACATTGAAAACATTATCTTGACACAAAGTGATACAAATAGTTTGACTGGTTTTTCAATTCTTGAATTTCCGTGTTTTGCAAAAGCCTATCCCTTTTTCCAGGCAGATTTGCGTATGGAGTTTTGTGGAGATTATGAAAGCAAAAATGCTTTGACTATTGATCCTTTGCCAGTCATTATTATTCAGGGGTCAGGCTCCAAATATCCTGAATATCAGTGCAACATTATACAGCTTTGACTTTGATCTGATTTAGGACTCCATCGGTTACAAACATTCATTTATTGTGCCGGTTTTTCACTAAGTACTGAACTGTTGTGATCTTTAGGAACAAGTCTTCCAGAAATCTGCAGAAGATAATGTGTGTGCGCTCATAATGAGCTCTGGGTTGAATTTGCATTCTTTAGAGAGGTTGCTTTTCGCCAATTATCTACAGTAGCTCATCACACCAGTCGCCAGACCTTACACAACCCCATTTAATGAAGCTGCACCCACATCTGAACATAGACAGGCTGCACTCATTGTTAAAGCCTTTCCCCGAACCTTTAAATGTCTGTTGTACTAGACGTCCTCAGGACTGCATTGATCCTCCTGGGTACATTAACCTATCAGTGCAGCAGGCACTGTGCATTATGATTAAGCACATGGAAAACACCCACGTTCCTCACTCAGAGGTCAGAGAGACGCAGCTACAGTAAACCACAAGGCACAGCATGGAGTGGAGTCCTGCCATTAATATAGATGAGATGGAGTTCAGGCTATGCCATATCTATCATGGAGCAAAGATACTCTGATTAAGTGTGTGCAGCATCATGGGGGCTATTAAGCCTATGGCACATTTGGACTACAGAAGGAGGGTCCGAGGTATTGATAGGGATACATGGTTATAAGGGAGGCGTGGGGGACACAGAAATGGCCAGCCATTGAGGAGCGTTGTAATGAAAGTGCACGGGGCTGGTGGCGCTGGCGGGCTCCTTGCCACGTTTCCCATTGACTTTCAACTGGACGAGGAAGGTCACCATCAAGGTGTTTAGAGCAATCTCCACAAATTGTTGGACTGAGGCTTGATAATCTCCGAGGCTTTAATGGATCTCAGATCTGTTTACCAAGTGAGCGCACCTTACAAAGTCATGTGGCAATTGTTTTACCCTCTAACACAATAATAGAACTGGAATTGGCTTTTTGATCAATGACATCAGTGGTTAAGTTGATATATTCAATAAGCACGACAACCTTGAGCCTCACAGAATTACTGTGTGTGTTTATGTGTGTGTCTACAAATTACAAAGAGAGGCGTGTGTGTGTACTGTACTGTGCAAACTGTACAGAGGCATTGTTAGTTTTGTTTAGGAGCCATTTGTTTTAATTTTGACTTCAATATCTCATTAAATTGTTTCTTTTTCAGTGGTTTGACCTGTGGAATATCTGTGAGTGAACAGCTGTTTACAGAAAGTGCATAATGTGATCATGTGCACTGTCTGTTCATTGCTGTATATTTATCCCCAACTCCCCAGGCGGCTGATTGTCGCATGGGAAGTAACTATGATTAAAAAACTAAACTGCTGAATGTACAGTTTGAAATAGTGGGATATGGAGAGTGCTCGGTGCTGTCTTGTCATGTGTAAGAATTATTGAATTTGCACCGAGTTGGCTGGGCAAAGGAAGCCGAGAGTGAGTTTGTGGAGAAAAGGGACTGTGATCTGAGGGCTGTAATGTTTCCTCTGGTCTACTCTCAGGCATTAATGGTTGGATGGATAGGATTGGACATGCCTGAAGACTCAACCAGCCTCTAGATTAGCTCCTAGCTAAATCTCAACAGCCTGCATCTGAAGCTCAAATAAGCACTGTGGTCACTGCCCTCCCAATCATTCTAACAGCTCCCAAGTGCAAAAACCCTTCTCTCATTTGTAGCTCATTTATCAGATGGTTATGTGGTCTGTTTATAGGGAGACAAACCAACACACACACACAGAGCGAGAGAGAGAGAGAGAGAGAGAGAGAGAGAGAGAGAGAGAGAGAGAGAGAGAGAGAGAGAGAGAGAGAGAGAGAGAGAGAGAGAGAGAGAGAGAGAGAGAGAGAGAGAGAGAGAGAGAGAGAGAGAGAGAGAGAGAGAGAGAGAGAGAGAGAGAGAGAGAGAGAGAGAGAGAGAGAGAGATGGATAGAGATGGATAGAGATGACTACCACACAACCAGCCTTGAGTTATTTCACTTCTACAGCAACAACTCTGACAGGGAAAATGAGACACTAATATACACATTATTTGCGGAGCCAATAGTTAATAGTTACAGATGGTTATTGCCTCAGATTGCAGGAGTTCAGTCTCTTAGGTGGACACAACGAGAGGAGAATGGAGATTGAGCAAGATGGCTTCATAAGTCTTCAACAAGAACTACTTACAGTATGACTTGTAACGCCGCATTGCAGCTCAGATGCAGTTGTGAAATATCCACCCTTTGGAGCCATTTAAGACAGAATTCTTCTTTTTTATGCCATTTCTTTGTCATCTTAATTTCACTGCAGCAATATCCATAATTCACAGAGATTTTCACCGCTTGTCTCTCCATGTGAAAAAGTGAGGAGATGGATTCCCCCTAAGTTTCATGAAAAAAGTGCCAGACTCTCAGGCGAACAATGAGAACACTATTACAAGACTTGGTGCAGAAAAGCCTCAAAGGCCTTGGCACAAAGGCCTGTACAAATTGAGGAGATAGAAGTGCAAACTCATTAGCTTACCAGGTTTCCAATCACAGCATTTTTTATATGCTGGATGTCTCAGTCTGATGAGAGCCATTTTCCATGACTTCAAAGGATACCGCGCTGCCTTAGAACTCGGGCTGATGTTTCCGGCGCTGAGATATTTTGTCAGAACATATATGCCCTGATATTTTTCATCTAAGAAACTCTGCTGTTCCTGTTAACACATTCTATTTCATAACATTCAGCTCCCATTTTGGGAACACACAGAAAATGCTTCATTGTTATTTATGGCCATTTGGTTGTTTGAGGCTGTTTGCTGCTATTTCTACAGTGTGTCAAACTTCCCTCACCACACTTTCCTCAAGCACTTTTGAGAGTGTGAGGCTATCTGTGCCTATCCGATATACAGCTAAAAGACAGCCAAGATATTTCCCAGATGACATGCAGCACAGAAACAAAACTTGACTTGTGTTTCAGGACAGGCAATTGGAAACTCGGATGAATCGGCTCTCCAACATGCACTGACTGCGTGGCAACATTTGCCAAAACCAGATCTGAAATAGCAGCTTTGTAACAGGTATAGAAAGTGCTTTATAGTTGACATGAAAATACCTATGATATCACTCCACAAAGCAATGTTTGATGACACAAAAATCACAAATGCTTCTGTTAACTATTCTTTTTGTGATGCAAATGAAGCCCTTGCAAGCCTTTTGACATATCACACGTAAGCACGTTTGATCTCTGCTCGTCGTTTGCTCTCTGTTCACCCAGCTGGATGTCTTTGCTCCTGCCGTATCAAGTGTTTGATCTGCAGTTTGAATATTATGATTGCACTCAATCTTGGATTCATTTACGTAAGTGACTGGATTCAAAACTGCAGCCACACGCACATACATTCATTGCACCCGGGCTATCAATGTGCTCCACTTTTAATCGTCCCCCTGGGTACACCATATGGGAGATGTTGAAAGATATACTGCTTTCATTCAGGATTCTGTGCTTTTTTTTCTTTTTCCAAATGTGCTGCCTTGCACAATGACGGTGTAGGTAAGATATTACCCTGTTATCCCATTAAGGTTCGTACCTCAGAATATGCAGCGTTCCTTTTCAGACAGCTCGTCTCCTGCACCATTTTCCTCCTGTTCTGAGGGGTGCTCCTCTGCGAGGCTGCACTACCATCTGCTGGGGAGTCTTCTCCCTATCTCTATAACAGAGATTGATTTCACTCTCCGTCTCTGATGACATTGTACGATTGCTGGGTTTGAATTACCGGCAGTCTGATAAAAGAATATGAATGAACCAAATCTTCCTGGACTTCAAATGTGTGTAATCCATTCCCAAAAAGCATTGAAATGCTGTAGCTGTTACAAAAGCCTCATTGATGGCTTAAATGGACAATGACCTGTGACAGCTCCCATTTCTGATTAGGCTGGCAGCGAACTAGAGAGAGTGCTTGACTCTGTGCACAGCCAATAGCCACAGCTGTTTGATTCCTCTAAAAGACAGCTCAGCCCATTATGCAATTATGCATCAACATTAATAGCAGGCAATTGTGCAGGCAACCAGCCAGCTGGGATGGCTTTATATAACTGCCAGAAATTGACAACTCAAAGACAAATAGGCAACCTTTTCCTGTAAGGAGCAAACTCACAGACAATCACACGCACACACTTGCAAGCACACAGAAGCCATAAGTTAGCCTTCTGTTCAGGCGCTCAGCCTTGAGACAGTTTAACAAATTGCCATGACACAATTGTAATATTGCTTCCAGTATGTCACATTGTTAATCTGTATAGCTTGGCTTACATTCAGGTGCTGTATATCGAGTTCAACCGCTGGTGAGAGTGCTCTCTCACAGATTCATTGAATTAAGCCTGCATGCATAAAGAAGATGGAGAATGGCTGGGAGCGCTTTGTATGTACAATTAGCATAATGCCTTTAATTTTAGTACATCCGTTATTATACCCAAAGGATAGTTCGATCAGCAGACTATAGACATGCCCACAGTGTGGGTAATGTATACAGTGGATAAAGGAACCTTTAAACAAATATGTTAACAAGAGTTACATAAATGAACACACATTATGAGAAGCGTGGGTGTGTTTTTAAGAGATATGGAGAGGTCACAGCAACATGTCTTATGACAAATAGAGACATAAACATATAGAGCACACATCCTCTGTCTCTGTTAACACCCGCAGAGGGGTCTGGCTGCAGTATGTTTAATAAAAACACACACACACACACACACACACACACACACACACACACACACACACACACATATATATATATATAGATCTGCTTCTTCAGCAGCGGCATCTTGTTTGTGTGACGAGAGTTTCTCTTGAGCCATTTTGGATGCAGATGCTAAACTTGCCGGTCGCACACAGTCTGCTCAAGGTGACAGCAGCTTCCTTTTAAGTGGAATAGCAGCTACACTCAACCTCCAGACGAGTGTCATATACAAGTAAACATTTCTTCCGGTGCAAACGCGAGTATGCATTAAAGTGAAACGATTCCTGTATGTCCTAGGTTGAAATGTACCCTGGTTAGTGCTGTGAATAGTAATCACACTGCTGGAGAAGACCAGCAGTCTCTGCTGCCACCTACAGATGCTCAGAGGCTGCTTTACTTTGCTGCTGCTTTATTCATCATTCTTTAAAACGTCAAGAATGTTTTCAACTCAGAGAGCTGCACAAAGCACTCCCCCTCCTTTTAGTGTTTACAGTTTATGGCAGACTAAAGAATATTAATGCATTCTGATACGGTAAATGTACCCAATCACTCATGATTGCTTCAACGAGGGAGTAAAAGTTAGATTTGAAGTCCCTCACCGGCTGGGTTTTATTTTCACTGGGCTCCTGGAGGCAGATGCAGTGTGTATGCACACGCCACGGGGAAATGACTTGCAATCTAAACAGCTGTAAATTTCAGCTGTAGCGCGGCCTGACCTATGTCAAGATTTTATAACTCAGATTGATTGGATTATATAATGGTTGCTGTGACTGACTGAGTCCACTCAATGGATCTGTAAAAGGAAAAGCGTCGTGCAGGAGGTCGTGTCGTAAAGACGCCATGATAGATAAAGGCGGGTGCACTGGGGGCTGAAAGAACCGCTGCCGACTGAGGAATCTGTCTGTGCCAGCAGTTTTGGAACTGCACACAGGGAACACTGTATTTCACATTTTATTTCCCAGAATATAACGCTTGGGAATCACCTTTATCTTTGGCCTGCTGCTGGGACTGGAGCTGGCTCTACATTCTGCCTCAGACCTGCCCTCATTCACTCCAACACCAATCTGTGCAAACTAAATCTTCTGCTGTAGACCACTGAGCATAACTCCTGCATTCAATTGGGAGTTAAGGCAGGTGTTATTTTCATGATTTGGATTTCAGATGTGCTAAGGCTTGTGACAAGTTGTTTTCTCTAAAGTGTTCTTAGTCTGTGAGGTAATGTAGTGAAGGGAAAGGGTATTTGTTAAATGGAGTGGAGAACCAAGTCTTCAGAGGCTTGACTCTGGACTCCTATATAGCAAACAGCAAGTCCTCTAATGCAAAAAGACCTGCTGAGAGGAGTCTGTACAAAGTGTTGTTCATTAAACCGCTGTTAATTTGAAGGAGTTTATCACCGAGGGAAGCCAATCAGGAACAGGTCGAACTGTGATGTGTTTACTGGAACTAGACGGAGTCCCATAAATCTGAGCTTTTTTTTAAAGCGGCATAACTGCTAACCATTAAAACCAACATAAGGTGTAATTGCTTATGATTATGTCTTGTAAACAGTATCTTTAAAAGGTCTTTAAAAAAAAAAATTCTTAAGGTCCTCTAAGGTTTCTATCAGTCAACAAGAAGCGTGTGTTAGAAACACAAGGTAGTTTCAGGTGTCATTGAAAAGCAATTCAAGCCATTTCAAAACTCTGGCATGACTCGGTAATTCATCAACAAGATCTGAACAGATTACAAGGTCAGACATTGTTATGATAGTGATAACTGAGTAGGAGTTATTTTCTCAATCGCCATCCCTCAGGAGCTGAACAAATAATTGAATACCACTGTGGGCTTTTACACAGCCATTCCACTAGGGGTAGATCCCCTGAGGTTTAAGAGTTCCCGGGGGAAGGAAACCGTTGTGTACATGGCAGTGAGTCTGTGAGATGACAAATCTTAAAAGTCATAAGCAGCTTGGGAGGTTTCAAACTGGCTCAGAGGATCAACATCAAATGTATTTATTGTATTTGTATGATACTTTATTAATGTATGGTAAATAAAGTGCTTTTGCTTGAATAGTGATGTATTGGAGTGTATTTTATTGTTTTGGATAAAGTTGTGTTCTGTGTGGTTCTTCCCATGTCAATTTACACTTGGCTTGAAAATGACAAACATCTCCAAGTATCTCAGTTTAATTATTAAAAAAATCTGTTAATAATTATGAAATGTAATGAATGATTGGTTTTGTAAATAATGTATTATTTAATTAAACCACAAGTGTTTTACTCGTGACTGATAGAAGAGCATCTGTTAGCTTATTAGCAATTTGACTAACATTTGTGTCTATTATTCCCAGCATGCATGAACACTCAGCACTTCTGCCTTGCATCTGGTTCAAAGCAAGTCACAGGTTGGAGTCTTACTGTGTGTTTTATTTCACTTTGCTGAGTCATGGGTCTTAGATCTTAGTGTTCATTTGAATACTTCCTGCCAAAGTCTTTATTCAACAGGACTGCTGTAGTTGGATATATTTCACCGATACTGAATTCTCAGACTCCTTTGAGACTTGAAGGAAAGAGACTGGCAACAAATTCCAGATGCTGTTTGGTTTTACTCTAAATACTACTCGCTGTGGCTGAGGCTCAGCTGAGTCCTGTGAATGAGCAACACACAGAGTATTGAACCGTTTCTTTATTAGCTGAAATCATATTTAGGGTTGCTCTTTTACATTATCAATGTACTTAACCATCCTTAGATTAGTTTGTATTTATTGTCCAACTGGGGGATTGTTGACATACAAATAACAATACATCCATAAAAGGAAAAGAAAAGTGTTTTAGTTTGATTGGATTGCATAAAGTGTTATGGTCCCACGTGTGAGCAGAAAGTGCATCTATGTACCTCAACAATGTTGACTGTAGATTGAATTTGGTCAAGTATGGGGAAATTAAGAATCTTAATTGAAAAGTATTAACAATTCTGTTATGTGTTATGTAAGGGGCATTAATTACATATTTGATTAATTGCCATACATATTGTCCCACTCTGAGCTTTAACAATATCTTGACAAAAGAAAACAAGTGTTACTAAGTAAATTGTGACCTATTATTTTGGGTGTTTTCAAAATAATAGTTATTCCTTTTGAATAGCCTAGGTCTGCGCATGGGAACTGAATTGATATAGCTACTTTCATTGTTGGTGTTCTAATGAATTGGATGCATTTGGCAATGCTGCTTTTAATATGTTCATACATAGTGCTAAGATGGATGTAGTAGATGTTTATTAGCAACCAATTCATAAAATAAATGGTGTTTGTGTTATCATTAGACCATAAGTAGATCTCCTTAATAGCTCTTCCATTTAATAGTAAAGCCATTATAGTGAAGGATGTAATAAATGCTAAATTAAGCATGGTCTTACCACGAAAGACCAGCAGAGGGCAGATGTGGCTTACAAGTACCAACAGTCAGTGAGGACAGCAAGACTGATGCTGAATGAATTCCTCTCAGAGACCATTTAGGTTAATTGAATGTAACGTTTTCCTGCGGTGTGTGGGTTGAAGACTTTAGTAACCCCTGACATCTTGCACCCAGTCCTGCAGAACTGTATGATGCTGGCTGGCAAATCTCAAAACATTCTCTTGCACTATTGTATCTGTTTTATTTGTGTTATGGGCTATGTTCATGTTGCACTGTTGGATGGGCCTGTGGCTTAAGTTTTTCAATGCCATATCTACACTGTAGCTAATGTGCACACGACAATAAAGCCTTGTAAGCTTGAAACTTTGAGAAATTCAGCACAGTGGACAGAGACACAGCTCTATTCAGGACCATGGACAGCACCTGGCTGGGACTCAATGGAGGATGAATACTTGTACTTACTGTTCAAATCTGGAATAAGATGGATCTGTGATAGATCATTAATCACACTGAAATGTATTTGGTGGGAGGATGAAAAATGAGGTAAGGATTATTGTATACTCTAGTCTATGTTACCCTAAAAGCCATCGGAAACAAATCTTAAAAGTTTGTTTCCTCCCCTTTAAACGATGGTAGGTGAATGTTAGTTGTGGCCGGTACAGCACAGATGCTCCCCCTTTTGTATGCAAGTAAAACCGTTTCCCATCTCGCAAGAAATGATGGCACATACTTTAATGATAAAAATCTATGCCGACCCAAAGGTACAACCTGCCTACTCATGCTTTCAGAAACCAGATGAGACAGGACAATTTCAGGAGAGGTAGTTATCTGGGATTTCCTCAAACTGGGAGGGGGGGTTGTGGGGAGAAAAAAATATTTCGCAATCACTCGCCCACTTTAACGAGGATTGCGTCACTGCATGTACGTCAGACACGGGGGAAAAGGGAGGGGGGTGGTCCACCGAGGCCGTAAATCAGCTTGGGGGGACGTGCACTCTCTAGAGACACCATCATTACTACAATTTAGTGTTTTTGATTCTTCTCTTGTTCTACTTTGGCCCGGTAGAGCATCGTGCCGTGATGGAATGTTCGATATTTTTCTAATGATATGATCTGAGCTCATCCTCTGCTCTGATTGGCTGATGGACGTTCGCTGCAGTCCATAATAAATACACCATAAACTCACGACGAGTTCGTGACCACATTCAATTAAATATGCCAAGCAGCTATTACCACGTGACTTATTAAGGACTAATATACAGCGTTCAAAATAAACGGACATTACACAATCCCTGCGGTAGGCTATTTTTGAATTGTTTAAGGTTCACAAATAATTATATCGACTGAGTTTCTACGTGTTTCGCTTTTCGAAGCTTTAATTAACCTCCTTGGTTGGTCAAAAAAATCAATATCCAGCTGCAGCAGCACCATGATGCCGAATCAATATACCCCTATCTCTTACACAAAATGGTATCACCCTCAGATCACACTCCTGCTCTACGCATGCCAGTTTTGGCACACTGCACAGGAGTGGGGTTTTAAACGTATTCCACCTCATGGCAGTCTTTGGACTACTTTATAAATAATATTTGACTCATTGGGGCAGTTAGAAAATGAAATGCAATGAATTACTTGAAATTAAACCTTTACTGTACGAGTGATTACATTGTTCTATTGAAAGGCAATAAACAGTGAAATAAATAAATAATAAATAGTGAAACAAGGGGTGGCAGTAGCAAACCAAAATGCAATGCTTTGCTACAATCCAAAATGGAGTCCACGAGTGAAGTAGGTCATTCAAAGTTTCTTCTAAAATGATGGTGTATTAAATCTATAAAATTAGGAGATAATAATTTCATCTGGAGTCCATATTATTGAACTCAGTGCCATTTATAGATAGTCAATTCATTATAATATTCCTATAGTCACATTATCATTTTATAACTATATTATATAATATGCTGTTGCAAGATATAACTGCTGCAATAGAAAAAGGGACAGAGGTGGTGTGGCTTTGCTAAGGTCATTTTTTGTGCTGGACCAGACATGGGTGATCAATATAGTGGAGGGAACCAGTGGAGATGGGAGGGGCTGGGAGAGGAGAGGGGTGGGGGCGTGTGATATTCTCCACCGTCCTGAGAAGGGGACGTCCCTGTTTTAGCAGATCAGCGCGAGGAAGGCCCACAGTGATCATCTGAGTATCTCCCATTTAGACGATAGTGCGACTGAATATTAAGAGGACAAGTCGACGGCTATTTGTAAATAGGTAAGGATTTTTTTTTTTCATTAATAGATTTATTTGTGTCATGTTTTTTAAACATATAGAGGTCACCACTATTTGAGGAGTATGCATGTGAGCGTCGTCATTTGAAGTCACAGGTTTGCAACAAGCTTGAAACAACTTTAAAAGCTCAGCACCATAAGTAATTTTTGAATAAATGATCGGACTTTGCGTTTATGATTATTGTCAAATCGTGTCTGGAAGGTAATGCAATGACAAAGAAATACATCCAGGCACGGTTGTAAACGCGAGAAATGGTCGACATCGGGATATTAAATGAATGTGACAATTAAAGGATTGACCTGAAGCAGCCAGCATGGGACTGTGGCAGAATCGGTGTGTAATGCAAGAATATAATTCGAGCTGTTAGACCGCAGCCTCGTCTGTTTTATTTAAATGTTTCCCCTGCGTGTGATCGGACCAGCTCAGATTACATCCACAATTCTACGTTAAAACTGTGATGCGCGTACATGTGATAGTGTGGATCGTGCCTCCCTTCCCCCAGCATCGGTGTGTAGCTTGTGAAATAATGCCACCTTCTAGTATAATATGATGTACAGTCCTTCAAAGGGCCTGCTCTTCTTCCTAGGCGCAGCCCAGCCTCCTCTCTCAGAGTAGCATTACACCCGTGCAATAATTAATGAGTGCCTCCACAATTAACCATTTCATTCAAATCTGTTTTTTTTCCTTTGAATATTTCATGCTTTGACGGGAATGTGAAAAGAAGAGTTGAATGCATGAGTGAACAGGGGTTTTACTATGAAGGCTGCACTGCAGTTGCCAGGCTCCACCAGAGGAGGCGCTGCTGCTTTCTTTAATATAACGTACAGTATAGTATAGTAGCCTGATATACATAGATGTTTGTAGAAATAGCTAGACATAATGAAGGTGGTATATATATAAGCTATTAAAGGCCACACATGCTCCAAAATAAAGTGAAATCACATGTGTACACAGCAGTGGTAGTGACTGACATCAGGTATCTCTTCACAGTTATCGGCCAAGATGGATGTGTTTATGAAGGGTTTGTCTAAAGCGAAGGAGGGGATGGCTGTGGCCGCAGAGAAGACCAAGGAAGGAGTTGCGGTTGCAGCTGAGAAGACTAAAGAAGGAGTCATGTTTGTAGGTAAGACGATCACAATCTTTCAGGAGGTTATTTAAGATGCAGAGCATTCACAGACACATAGTTCATCAGAATCTGGTTTAGTGCCAGGTTTTCATGTACAAGGGATTAGCTTTGGTGTACTGCTGGACAAATTAAAATAAAAGCAAATACAAATAAATATAAGAACAAATAAATAAAACATGAACAATGCATCTGAATTAGTATGCATTAGTTTGTGCGACTGCTCATGGTTTTCTTATATGCATGAGCAGCAAAAATCAGCAGAGAATATTTTAGAGTTTAACTCATGCATCATTTCCCAATGTCCTGAAACAAATAGTTACATTATACATATCACTTTTACTGACACAATCAATAGCAGGCATCTGTTTCCCTTAGGCTAATGCTTAGTTTAAATTCGTTATTAATCATCACAATACTTAGATGACATTATTACACCTTATTATTTTCCTTTTGATATCTACAGTTGTATTATCAGACTCAGTGTGTGCTCTACGTTTAAATGATGTGTTACGTTGTACAGCTTGATAAGTACAACTCAATACACATCTTTAAATTCACATTAGTTTATTATAGCAGCTATCATTAAATAAATAAAAATCAGCCTTCATGCAGTTTGTAATTTATAAGCAATTTTCCTTTTCACTATCTCCAGTAGTAGTTCTGAAAAAGGACGCCCTCTTTTATAAGGAGTGGTTCTGACGTGTATGATGCGATACCAGGCTCTGAATATCCTCGTGCCCTCTCGGCTGACTTGACTGTTCCCATCTTTTCCTGGCGATTGGAGCCTGGGTGGGGGTGGGGCTGCAGGAGGCGGTGAGCAGCTCTTCCCACATGCCGGTGCATTGAACGGCAGCAGATTGTAAAACAGACTCAGCCAGCGGTCACCTCCCGGAGATAAACAGACCAAAGGCTTCTGCTTTAACAAGATATCTGTAATGGACACCATCACAGATATCTTCGCACACAAGTGCCTCTCTTCTATGGATTTAAAAAAAACAAATACTCAAAATATTCTATTGTTATATAGGGCTGCACCTATTGATTTTTTTGTATTACCATTGATCAATCAGCCATATTTTTTCAACATTTATCATCTTGTCCATAAAATGTGCAAATATAGTAAAATTGTTCAAAACGATGTCTTGAATGTCCAATTGTGTCAGTTCAAAAGAAAAACTGAAAAATGCATGAGACTTTCATGAAACATTGAGTTGGTCACTATTTGGACGGATCACTAAGGCACCTTTTGGTTGCAGCTCTCTAAAACACATGGGACATAGAGGTGGAAAGAAAGATTTGCAAGCAGCTGGGTGGAGGTTTGATACAAAATGACAGAAACAGTGCTTACATCTTTTTGATCACCCTGTGGTCCAAATGAAATGTTGGGAAATGCTGGCTTACACAGTCAACATATTCCAGCTCTACGCTCCACTTGTAAAAGCTATGAATAATTTAAATATCAGTGTTGCAAGGTTATTCTTTAACCATGTTATTAACCAACATTGTAATGTCACACTAAGTAAGTAACTACAGATACGCTCATTGAATTCATTTTTTGAACACAATTCAAATGAAATATAACTTAGAGAACCTTAAAGGGATTCATTTAAATATTATTTTCATGATTACGTGATAAATCTTTTGGTTCGTAAAATGTCAGGAAATAGTGAAAATGGTCATCCCAATTTCCTAAAAGTTCGTGGTCATGTCTTCAGTTTTGTCCAACCAACATTCTAAACCTAAAGACTGTTCACAGTTTTAAAGAAAAAGAAAACGTTGTCATGTATCAGCTGCCTGGGACTACATCATGTTTTGGCATGTTGGTACATGTGTCATGTACCATATAACCATATAATAATCACTTGTTTAATAATATGTATTTAACATATAACTGTTTGCCTACACTGACAAACCCCATGTCATTTGTGATACAAAATGTATTCCGTATTGTCCAGCTCTGTTGGGGGAGGGAAAGTGACTCAGAGCATCCTGGAGCCTGCCAGCCATTACAGATATTTATTTATTTGTCAGTTTTTCAGCTTGTGTCAGGGGGCCAAATTTCCAGACCCCCCCTGCTGGTAGCTCTTCAGCCACCAGCTCGTAACATTGATTGGCTGGCAGTGTGCTTTGAGTGTATATAGAGGGACGTTGGGTATTCCAGGAAGGGTTATCAGATGTGTCTGCATTTAGATGAAATCCAATTACCCTACATATTTAGCACCGTGTCCCTGTCACTCATCACCAGAATCAAATCTTGGTGATCTGCAGTCGAAACACGTGCAGGTTCACTTTGGTGTCTCATAATTTAGCCTGTGGTACACAGAAAGGGAAAGGTGCATCTTTGATCCTCTGCGTGCTGCTCCGAGAGCATGGCGGTGCCCTAGAAAGCTCCCTATGATTCGCTTGAAGGCCCCTCTTGGAGGAGGGGTAGGAGTGATCTGATAGGCCTGTGGCCCACCTTTTGACAGCTGCTGCAGCCCGCCCACCCAGCTGAGCTGAGCAGCCGCCTGAGCGAGGCATGGAGAGGCGGAAATGAGAAAACCCTGCTTGTCATTTAATGTCACAACTGACAGCCTCTTTCTATGCTCTAATGACAGTCTCCGTGTATGACACACCCAAGAACAAGACTCAGCCTGCTATTTTCTAATCACACATGACCTACATACTACACACTACACTATTTCCATTTTAACTTCAGAACCTAATCGTATTGCAACTCATTTACTTACAAATAATCATTATATTGCGTATTTTATGTTTATTGAAGGAAGCTGTAACAGTCAGCATGGTCATGGTCATTTATGTCTAAAGGAGAATACGCTTCAAAATAGTCCTTTTGTAATTATAAATCCTTCTTAATTCTTACCTACGGCTATAATCCATTATCTGTTACCAGAGCAGATGCTTAAATGGATTTACATCTTAGGTGTATGTTTTGCTTTGAGACTCGCCTTTTGTAGTTATGGCTCTGTACTTCATCATCCTTTGGTCTGTCGTTGGTTGGCTTTTAAAGACCCTCAGGGAGCAATAAGGCATGTGACTGCTGCACAGTGGAGAGGACGTCAAGGCTGGAGTGGGCAGACCCAGTGGGATCGCAGTAGATTGCCCACATGTCTTGACAGCGTTCAGTGTAGATGGATGAGATATGCCACAGTTCAGAGAATCGATCAGTGGTTTTGGTTTCAGCCGGCCACAAAGTTTAATAACTCTTCAGAATAAAAGTACCCGGAAAGAACTGCAGCCATGATTGTTCTCTATTGCCTCTGGAGCTGTGACAAAACTGTGAACACTACATTGATATTGCATCACTTTGTATGAGAACTGATTTGTCGAGGCGTCACATTGGATGTAAATATATATTGGCAGACTCATTAATAATCCAAATAATCTTTTGCCGCTTTAAAGCTGCTTCTATTTCTGTAGCATCAGTGTGTTGTGAATCGTTTTGTCAGGTAGATGATATTCAAACCATCAAGATGGTACAAATTAAAGTTGGTCAAAAATATTTCCTTAGTTGTTAGATGCAGCCAAGGTTACATTTCCATACATATCTAGACACACAAAAGAAAACAAATCTTGAATTTCTTAAATGTAAAACAAATGCTAACATTCTCCTTGTTTTCATTCATTCAGGGAGCAAGGCCAAAGACAGCGTGGGCTCAGGTGAGTGTTCCCTCCCTTAGTCAAACCTTAACATCATCAATGTAGCAGGAATGCTTTCTTTACAGTGACCACACTCACTGCTAACTGGCTAAAGGCTCATTCATTGTGGTGATGTTTGTTTACTGACCACTCATATCATATGTGAGTGGTCATTATGTACAATCATCAATTGAGAAACAAAAGAGAGCAGACAAAATGTGCAGCCTTTTAATCTGCCTGCTGAATCTGTTGAGATGTTGATATTTGTGTGTCTCTGCCTGCAGTGGCTGAGAAGACCACTGGAGCCGTCGGGAACATGGTCGCTGCCACCGGCCTGGGGAGGAAGGACGAGTTCCCTGCTGACCTGAATGTATGTATGCCATTACAGCCCCATCAGCTCCCTACTAGCACACATCAGGAAGTGTGACACACTGTTCTAGTTGCTTCAGCTCCCATTATCAGACAAATTACTGTGTGCACCTCCACACCTTAAGGAAATCAGTCGGCCCTTTTCTTTCGCATTACATAGAAGTGATTGATAACCGCAATCCATATTTAAGAGCATTATATACCATGCAATTTTGGCCAGTATAGGGTTTTTTAAATGTAATTTGTGGAATGTGTACAACCAGAGCTGCAGACACATACACTTTTTACTCTCAATTAATGTTTAAAACTGTAAAAAGGCGCATTTCTATTTCATCTTTTCAGAGCGAAAACTGTCCAAATTGCTGGTTTTTTCCACAGTCCGAAAACGTAGATATGAGATAAGATGACAAATGAAAATCCTTACATTTAAGAAGATGAATGAACCAGTGAATGTTCCAGAACTCTCTCAGTGCTATCTAGTCATTTAGCCATTATTTTAGTTTTGATTTCATTGTGTCATTAATAGTTTGAATATTTTCGACTTTCTTGGAGGGTAGGATTGGGTAATGCTACACAATAAGGTTTTCAAAAACCCTTTTTTATCTTTACTCTCCAATTAAAGGTGGTATTATAGCTGCAAATATACTTAATACAACTGCAAAATGCTTTGAAAGACACTCGTTATAAAGGATTTTCCAGCAATATAATATTTAACTTCAAGAACATTTTGAAATTCACTAGACACAAAGAAATAAGCATAAGAGTTGAAAATGGAGGCAGCATATCCTGACTTTGAATCCCTAAAGAACTCCCACGGTGGTTGACTACAAACGGCCTTGCGTGTGCATGGTAACAATGCAGCAGCTTGCTGTTAATCTCTAATCAGGATATTTCTCTTTGTACACACGTGCCTGAGAATCAGCTAGAGAAAATAATAAATAAAACCTCCGTTGCAGATCCTAGCCTCACTAACAGTTGGCAACTGTTGTGTTCATTCTGGACATGGCTGTGTTTGTAGCGGAGCCAGATTTAGACAGCAGGGATAAACACGGCCTGATAAATATGCGTGTCACTTCGATACAGAGATACTGGCTTGTTTTATTCCTCTGCTGTCAGCACTGACTTTGCTGAACTTTCATTTTCTCACCAGAGAAAATATGATCATGTTTTTCTGCAAGTAAACTGCTGATTGACAGCTTTTATACCGTCAAAATAGAAACACATGCCACTGTGTAAAGGCTTTCTTTCATTGGAGGAAGCTTGAGCGATCCTGAGGATGTATTGCTTTTCCACACAACAATGAATCTCTGAGCTGCCTTCAGTCTTTAACATAGCCTATAGGCTCACTGCCTGTTTTATGTTCAGGTACTTTAAATGACCCTGAACCATCTCTCAGTGGGACTATCATCTTTCTACAGCACACAGCAGCTTCTCCATTATAGTAACCAGACCTCTACTAATGTCACCGCTCTCTGTCTCCTCTCAGATCAGGTTATACACACTTTGATCCGAGGAGAGAGGTGGAACGGATTTGACTTTCCACAAACATAGAACATTTAAAATATCTACATATAGCTCAGCCTGGAGATTGGAGTGATGGACACTTTTTTACCCGGCCGTGCGCTGTCAGCATGTTGACATTTTGCTTTGGCTATCAGACTGTCAGGGAAACATTGAGGTCCTCTAGCTGTCCAAAGCTTTCATCCCTCAGAGTTGGATCCTCTCCACTGACTCACTAATCTAGTACATCTGACAGCCTGCTCAGATATGCTTCTCAGAGGCACGACATGAGTGACAAACCACTCATTTCAACACGTAGATTGTTCAACTTTTGAACTTAATTGCTCCATGTGCAGTTACGTTAAGTTTTGTTCAGTTCTAACTTGTGTTGGGCTGTTCATTCGCTCTGTATGACTGTATCTTTCAGATGTATTTTAAGAAGAAGATTGCCAGTATGCTATATAAGTGCCAGTTTGCTGCATATAATAAATATTTCAAAAATGATTAGATATTTAGGAGACTTGGGCTAAATGGTTTCAATGTAAAGCTTATCTAGTCTCATCTCAATCCAAATGTGACCAATCAGACACAATAAGTCTTCACTGTGATCAAGTAAACAGTATTTTTCATGTTTACTCGAGGCGATGATCCGTCTGATTAGGTGTATCTTTACGGCTGTTTGCCATTGTGCAGCCTGTAAGACCATGATAATCGCGTTGGTGGGCTTGCATCTAAAACAGCAGCTTGAAACAGTTCACAGGATTACAATTTGCTCTCCCTTCCTGACCTAATTGACTTGATTAGTACTGCGTTTAAAAATAAGTGCTTGGTGACCCACTAGCTTTGTTTTAAGGGCTCGTAGTAGCAGGTGCAGCGATGATGGCGCGCTGTCTGCTTCAGAGAGCTCTCAGGAGGAGATGCTCACAGGATAGATGTCAATCAATACCAGTATCTCTTTGAATTAGAGCCGACGAAAGGTCCACCAATCGATTAGTGGATCATAAGTAATCAAATCTATTTTGTGAACTAATTAGTCATTTGAATTGATATATCATAATCATATTGAATGTCTTAGTGTTTTGAACTGCCAAAACAAGACAACTGGGACGTTACATTTCCATTCTCTTTTGGACAAACAATTATTGATTAATGTTGAATAAAATCTATATTTAAATCAATAATGAAAAAAAGCATTAGCTAAAAACCTACTTTGAATATTAAACAATAAAACTGGTGGTATCCTTTTTTTCCGTTTTGTTAATGAAACCACTAAAGACCATAACAATGAATTGATCTTACCTGATAATATTACTCCTCTGTGCCACCATTTTGATATGAAAGCCGTCATCGAGGCACACCACTGCATTAGGAGCTATAGTCCTTTATAATAACGAACAGGCCACTTAAGTTATTTTGAATCAACCACTATGGTCTGGCTGCTGCTACTCTCCAGAGCATCAAGTGTGTAAAACCCACAGCTGAAAAGACTCTCCTGTTTGAGTCATGTTTACTGAAAACCACAGTGCCCGGCCGTTTTAGAAAACCATTCATCCTTTATAGAAAAAGTTGCCTATACATCTGTAAGCCATTTATAGAAATGGATGTGTTCTGTTAACCTAAATCTGCTTTTTGCTGAGTGCCATAGACTGAATAGGTGAGAGAAGTAATGAGAGACTAATGCGCTGCTGATTCTTCCCTAGCCCCAGTTGTTGCCCCTCATCCATTACCATTGTGTTATTCATCACAGAGCTAAGCGATAGATTTCACAAACAATAAACAACCATCACAGGGGGCCGGGAGTCGACAGCCATGGTTGGAGCTCTGTGAGACTGTACTGTGTTTGATCTAAATGTCATTTGCTAGCATGCTCACGATGACCATGGTAACTGACGAAGGGAAGGTGTAATGTTCACCATGTTTGCCGTCTTATTATAGGACCTCATGATAGTGCTATATGAAAGGTCATGGGAATATCCAAAGTTATAACAGTTCATCCTCTGTGGAACATTACATCTCATGTCAATCCATCCAGCAGTCATCAAGATATCTCAGGCTGGACAAATGCTCTCAAGGTCATTTAACAACACTTATAACACCTTTTCCAGAAGCATCTTATTATCATCTTACTGAAAACGAATCAAACTAAAATGTATCTAACAATGACAGATGACTCACAAATTTGGATATTTAAATAACCTTTCGTTATTTTGACATTTCATACAACATAAAAAAAGAGATTTCTTTTTTAACAAGCGGAACATTTTTTATAAAAATGCTTTTCTGTCTCTGTGGATTTAGAAAGTGATAATGTTTGTTAAACCACTTTCTGGGTTTTTCCAATATGCCGTATTTACACACATTCAAACATTCGGACACGCGGATCTGTGTCTTGAATTGAAAGATGTGATCACACATAGCTGCTTCTGCTCTGTGGAGATTGTCCTTCTTCATCTTCCTCCTATCTGTGTGTCTGCAGCCTGAGGAGTACGGGCAGGAGGCCATGGAGGGCCAGGGCGAGGGGATGCTGCAGCCAGAAGGGGAGACATATGATGACTCCCAGCAGGTAACAACACGACTCACAGCTCAAACGTGTCTCTGCCATACCACACATCATCCCCTGTCTCTTTATGACAATGGAACCATTGCTTTATCGTAAATAGCTTTATTATATGTCCAACCTGAAAGCCATAGTAGATCTGTGTTCACCACTCCTGCTTGGTTACACATTCGAGCTGTAATACATTTCAAAAGCACTTCACACTTGGCCCCCCCCCACCCCACTTGTGTCCCACACAAATACTACAGCTCACACTGAGGTCATTGTTCTTTCCCTGGAAATATGAAAACAAGCCAGTGCCACATAGCGAGTCAAGAGAGTATGGCACCACCTACCTACACTGAACTGTGTGTGTGTGTGTGTGTGTGTGTGTGTGTGTGTGTGTGTGTGTGTGTGTGTGTGTGTGTGTGTGTGTGTGTGTGTGTGTGTGTGTGTGTGTGTGTGTGTGTGTGTGTGTGTGTGTGTGTGTGTGTGTGTGTGTGTGTGTGTGTGTGTGTGTGTGTGTGTGTGTGTGTGTGTGTGTGTGTGTGTGTGTGTGTGTGTCACAAATGGCTATTTTGGGAATGTAGAGGTCATTTGGGAAGACAAACTGTGCAAAAACATTTGCTTTTGATACAGATTTAAGAGTAAATACAATTATCACACAATGAACATTATATTCTTATATTAAATGTATATTGTCAATTGTATATTTCATGATTAAAATAGACTGAAATTGTCTTGTTTTTAGCTTTAAAACGGTTATATTCTCAGTGAATATTATAATATTCAGACATAGGAAGATTTTATGAGATTTTGCACAATATTTAATTTGTTTTCAATGTATTCAGTGCATTATGTCAGATGTTCCCTCAGTGGATTATTGCATTCCTCAGTTAAAGGAATGAAACCTGGATATTCTCAGAGATGTAAATTAAAAGTGAATTTCTAAGAGGCAGTAGCTGGTGTCCCTGCTCCATCTCTCTCCTCTCCTCCGCATCGCTTTCCCCTCCCCCACCCTCCACACCAGAAATGTACGAGCTCTGCCTGAATGGGTGTGGTGATGACGCTGACTGCCTCAGTGCATTGTGGGTAATGTCAGGGTCTCCCTGCCTGCATTGCTCTGAATATGGAGTGCTGCAGAGTGAGCCCAGCCCTCATAGGGGGGGTTTGGAGAAAATTGTCTGTCTCATTCAGCATCACTTTTGGTTTTGTGAATTCATCAGATGACCTAATACAAATTCCTGGAGGCTGTGTTTTATGGTCATGTGCGTGTAGGAGGCGTGTGCAGAGTTACAAGGAGGCTGGTAATGTGCTCACGACTCGTCCTTCAGCTGGCGCAGCGATGTGCTGCCCTCTGCAGGCGGAGAGAGACTCTCAGACAGCACACAGCTGAGATAGACATCACTACCTTTAGTGGAGCGGCTCTGACAATAACCACTCTGTCATAGTTATTATTTATAAACCCATTTCAATTCATATATTAGAGTCTTGGTGTTGAATTTAACCTGCTGCCTGTCTCTTAAAATCAGTTCTTCTTTCCCCAGGGAAGCCAGGACTATGAGCCAGAGGCGTAAAAGCACCAGTCCAAGCCACCAACAAACCAGCAGCACAATAATACTTCTAATAATAAAAAGGACAAATGCTGAAACTATTACAATTATACCCCTGTTGCAAAAAAACACAAAAACACAAGCATTCCCATTGAAAAATGTTCTTCCTTCAAGACAAATCTTTTATTATTATATATTGTAAATGTCATGTTATTAATGTAATGTGTTGGGTGTAAGTATTTATTGAGATGTAGGATGTGTCCTCTCGGTCTCATTTCCTTGACTCCCTCCCAATGAAATGAGACCGGAGCCGGGGCTTGTGACTTTGTACTTGTGTGTATCTGTATTTAGAAACGTGCAATAGATGTTCATCATCTTCCAATGAGACATTGGGAGTGGAAAATATGAAATATGTCCGGTTGCAAGCAGATATGAAAAACAATAATATGAGTGTCGACAATGCCTGTTTGTGGGTTCTTTCCTTTCCTTTTTTCATTTCTTTGGACATTTCTTTCAACTTTTTTGAAGTAAGAGTTTTTTACATTGTATCTTTATAGTTGCTTGTGAAATCATTCCAGTAAATCTGTTAGAAATTGACAGAGTATACATGTTTGTGTGTGTGCGTGTGTTTGCGTGTACTGAAGATTTTAACAAGTTAAAGTCAATATATTATGTCTTGAAATCATAATGGTTGTCATATCAATACGTGCTTTAATCTGCAGGACTTGTCAATATAAAGGTTTATGTGTTAAGCCAGACATACATTCCTCTGTAAATAAAAAGTAAAAAAGAAACCGTGTTAGTGTCGTGTGATAATGTTTAAACTCCCTTTTGGCATTGATCGTTCATTAGATTTTGAGCCTCTTGTAATTCAGTTGTATTTTCTGCCTGTTGGTCTGAATGAGGATCTATTATGCACCGTCCTCACATGTGTCCCTTTTTTGCTCACTCTAGTCTGGGGGTTTGATTACAGGATGTGTAAAATCTGCTGAGCGGGCTCATGCCCTTGGATGGATTCTGCCACAGTTGGGATCCCAGTCTCGCCCGGCCTCTTTTGGGGGGGTTTTGTTTGGGTTAATCCGGCTGGAACGTGCAGGCTCGGGGGTGTCGGGCTCGAACTGAGAGTACTAAACAGCCTCTGCTGCCGCTCTCCGCTCAGACCAAAGTGAGGAGGCTGCAGGGACAAAGACCGGCGCCATGGCCTCGTTCAAGAAGTCCTTTGAGAGCCTGAAAGGCACGAGCCACTCGGCCACCAAGGCAGTCACAGATACTGCAGGTACAGAGCCACTGCTGTGACATGACACTGGGCCAGTGTGAGGTCTGGTGGACAGAGAAAAGGCTATTTTTCTCTTGGTTAAAAAAGAGCTACTTGATTGCAATTATTCCAATAAATGTCCTTGATTTTTTGTCTTTAAGTTGTAAATGACTTGGAGCGTAAATAATGTATGAGTTTGTTTCCTCCTGAGGTCCACCACTGTAAGTCTCTGTCCTGTGTTTGCAGTGCAAGCAGCTCAGGAGGCCGTGCAGCAGGTGGCAGAGTCCTCCAAAGAAACAGCCAGCACAGGTAAAGTGATCACACCCCCTCTCTGAAGCTTTATGGCGTGATAATGGTTATTACTCTGAGCAGACACAAGTTAGAGTCCAGTACAAGCTGTCAGAAGATACAAGAAGTTTGATCCCACATTATGGTCGATGTAGGATAAGACACTGAAGTCACCTATTTGGTTGTGTAACACTGTGTGTGTTTCATCGCTATGGAAATACATGTTCATTCAAATGTAGCTCTGTTCAAATTCATTTTAGAGACAAAATATTGCAGGAATAGAATGATAACCTAATATATATATTTTTTTGGAGATGAGCTTTTTATATGCAAATAAATATATAGTTATGCTCACAAGTTTGCATGTGAGTTTATTAAAAAAGTTTGATTGTCTTAATCAAATTCTGCAAACCTTAGCCTAATTCTGATGATGTGTGGTTTAGCTTCCTGAATGTTTCTCCTCTGCTTCACTCTGACTCTGAAGCTGCTGTTGAAGCTGGCAGACAGACGCAGGTCGCCATAGGGAAAGCTGCGGACAAGGCAACGGACACCATCAAGGAGTTCGGACAGAAACTGGAGACCAAATGAACCTTGAAAAGAAGAAATTCTAGCTGGAGCCAAGTTGTCTGTACATCCATTTTAGATGAAGAAGTAATACTGCCAGGTTGGATTATATATATATATGTTTATACTGTATATATATATATATCCAACAGCTATGACTTCAAAGGAAATCTTCATGAATTGTCTCTTTATTTATTTTTCTCCTCTCACATTTTTCCATTTGTGTTTCTTGCATGTTGTAGTTTTCATTAAATGTGCTTATTTTGGGAAATAAAAACAGATACCAACTCAGGTTTCTTTCTTTTAACTGTGATTTCCTGGCTCCTACAGTAGACACTATTACCGTGTCTGTGCTGCTTCCTGTTTTCGCTCTCTAACACGGCCATTATTACCAACACATTGCTGAGAATGTGGCCTTTGGCAGGCTGATGGCTCCTGATGAGAATATGATCAAGGCTGTCCACCTCGGCCCTCAGCAGCACACCTCCCTGCATCACACTACGTGGTTGCTAGGCAACAGCACTCTGTGGCGGCCAGGGATTGGTGGAGGCCTTTGAATTAAATGTGAGACTGCTCCTGTCAGCACACACTGCTCCTGCAAACCTGCAGCACACCATTACAGTGAAATGAAGACGGGGAGGATTGTTAAAAAATGAAAGATAAATGTTAATGTCCTCGGTTGCACACAATTACCCGATGTGAGCAGAATCTCTGAGATATATCCACGTCACAGAGCGGAGAGGTTGGAGGGATCAGTGTGAAAGACGTGGTGGTTTATAAGTGTGTGTGTGTGTGTGTGGGAGGTGCAGCTCTTCTTCCTCCAGGCTCCTTCAGCTGATATCCCCCGCTGCCTTTCATCTACGCTCACTGTTGCAGCTTACATTTACTAATATTCCACATTTCAAGTATTTACATTGCTTTTCTGAGTCCATTCACTGGCTTGTAATGATCTGCATCCACCAAACTCTTTTTGCTGCTTTTTACTACAATACAAAAAAAGGTGTCTTTCACAGACACACAGATCTATCTTTCCTAAAAGCAGCAATTCATTATAAGAGGATAAATCCCTCTTGCGCCTACTTCGCCCTCCCTCCCTCGTCTGTAGTAACAGCAGAGCTATTAATCCAAATGTTGCTTCTTCTTTTTTAAGTTTGCTAACTCACAGGTTTATCCCTGCACACAGTTTTCCATTGTGTTGCTATGAGAACCTTGAGTTAATTACTATGATTTAGTGATGATTAGAGAGCTGAACGGAGATTTTGTCATTACATTACCACTCACTGCCAGAACCCGACCGTGGTTTCCAGGGAAACTGGAAAATGTGAAGCTTTTCAATAGAGGCAGCCCGAGCTTAAAGAGCGAGGATTGCCTAAGATAGATTCTTCTGGAGACAAACCTGGAGCCACTGCAAACACTTTCAATCAACAGGGGAGAAGCACAGACAGATGTGCGGCTCGATCAGCGCTGAGATTTTGTGATTTTACCCAGATGTGAGGGAGAGTGATGGAGAGACTTCAGTCTGACTTGGACTGCTGAGGTATGTTTGTCACTCGTGATGTCCTGCAGTTTGTTTTAATCCTGTTAGTCTTCATAGTTTACAAAAATAACAAATGCTCTGGATTCCTGTGCATGTCTTTATTGCTTTTATTATATTTCAGGTTAAAAATAAACTTAAATATGAGCTATCATGTGACGTTTTAAAGGTAGAAAGACACAGTCTGATATATCATCCAACTGTAAAATGTTCAAAAGAATATCTAACATATTAAATGCTGTTTATTAATAGTAAATATTCCACTACAGTGTCTTATAATACAAATAAACCATGTGAATTATTTCATCGAACGCTAGCAATAATGTTACTTCTTTTTTAGTTTTCATACTTGACATAGATATTGCATGAGATATTTTTCTTAAGAAAAAAAATCCTTCATTGTGTCCTCCACTTGTTGTTATAGTTACATTTTTGTCTTACTGTGTGTGCTGTGTTGTGCTCCGCAGGTGCTTCCACCACTTTAATGCAGAGACAAATGGGAAGTCTGAAGGAGGAGATGAGAGGTCTCAGAGAGGACCAGAAGCCGTGCGAGAAGGAGGATGGAGAGCGTCCACGCGGCTCAGATGGCGGCACTGAGCCTGAGGGACCTCAGACAACCACGAGTGAAGAGTCAACAACTCATCAGCCAAAACTTCCCATGAACGAAAGAAACGTTGAGGAGAGGGACACAAATGCCAAATCCAAAGATCAAGAGCTTTCAGATGGAGGTGTTGTCAAAGACTCAATGCAGACGAACACCATCCCTCTGACACAACAGCCTGAAGATGATAAAACATCAACTGAACATAGCGACACAACAATCTCTCAGAAGTTCCAAAGTGCTGGAGGTGGGGGGATTCAGGAGGAGACATCTAAGGATCAAAACGTGGGTCCTGACAGAGAAAAGGTGGCAGATATTGAGAATATATCGGTGCCTGTGCCAGTGACTCCGGGCCCTTCAGACCCTCGGTCCCCCGCTCCCCTCGGCCAACAGCACATGCGCACACAGGTCAGCCTGGAGGTGGTCCAGTGCCGCTCCGCAGCCACCAGCCCCATGACCCCCCCTGAAGACGGCCAGTCCTTCTTCTTCCCTAGCTCCTTTGGGAAGCTGGGAGCTGTGGGCGCTGAGCTTCAGGTGGGGCAGCGGGTGGAGTTGTGCTCTGTGGCCACATCCCCCATGACCCCAAAGACGCCCTCCACCACGGCTTTTCCAGAGCTGATCGGGAGGGAGACGGTGCAGAAAGATCAGAACGAGAAAAAGGTGCAAAGCGAGAGTGGCCAAGAGTGTTTCCCCACGACACAAAGTCTGGAAGAGGCTGAGTCAGAGATAACTGGAGCTCTGCAGGAGCAGAGAGAGAGCGCCGGGTTGTCGGTTTCACAAGTAACTATGGAGGATAGAAAACAGCAGTGTAAACAGCAGAGGATGGGAAGTATGGATCAAGACATTACAATCCTGGTGACCCACTATGGCAACAATGAGGGGGAAGAGGAGGAGAAGGCCGAGTCATCTTGTTATCCCATTGAGACAGAGATGGTCAAAATAGACGAATTTGAGGAGGAGCGAGAAAACGACGGTGATTTAAAGGGTCAACAAAAGCAAATGGAAGAAACCTGCGTTACTACATGCGCAGTTCCAAAAACAGACGTGACAGCTGAACATTCAGAGGTGGAGGAAAACAAAGGTGCATGTGGAGAGTTGAGAGGAGAGACAAAGCCTCCTGTCCCTGAATCTCCTGCTCCCTTCGGCCGCCACAACATCCGCACCCAGGTCAGCCTGGAGGTGGTGCAGTGCCAGTCTGTGGCCACCAGCCCCATGACCCCTCCTGAAGGGGACCGGGCCTTCTTCTTCCCTAGCCCTTTGGGGAAGAGTGAAGGTGTAGGCACCGGGACTGAAGAGGCGGAGCTCCGTCAGCCGGTGGAGTATCACTCCGTGGCCACAGCACCTATGACCCCCAGAACACCGACCACCATGAGCTTTCCTGAGATCAGGAAGGATGCAAGCGTTGAGAAGATAGTGGAGGTCAAAGAGGAGGTGGTGGTGGTGGAGGACAAAGTGGAGGTGGTGGTTGAGGACAAAGTGGAGGTGCTGGTGGTGGAGGACAAAGTGGAGGTGCTGGTGGTGGAGGACAAAGTGGAGGTGCTGGTGGTGGAGGACAAAGTGGAGGTGCTGGTGGTGGAGGACAAAGTGGAGGTGCTGGTGGTGGAGGACAAAGTGGAGGTGGTGGTGGAGGACAAAGAGAAGGTGGTGGTGGAGGTCAAAGAGAAGGTGGTGGTGGAGGTCAAAGAGGAGGTGGTGGAGGTCAAAGAGGAGGTGGTGGAGGTCAAAGAGGAGGTGGTGGTGGAGGACAAAAAGGAGGTGGTGGTGGTGGAGGTCAAAGAGGAGGTGCTTGTCAAAGAGGAGGTGGCTGTCAAAGTGGAGGTGGTGGTCAAAGAGAAGGTGGTGGTCAAAGAGGAGGTGGTGGTGGAAGACAAAAAGGAGGTGGTGGTGGAGGAAAAAGAGGAGGTGGAGGTCAAAGAGGAGGTGGAGGTCAAAGAGGAGGTGGAGGTGGAGGACAAAAAGGAGGTGGTGGTCAACAAGGAGGTGGAGGATACAAAGGAGGATAAAGCAAGCGCAGGGAAACAGGTGGAGGCAGCTGAAGAGGACACAAAGGAGGAGGAGAATGGTGAAGAGCAAAGTGAGGAGCCGGTGCAGGAGGTGAGCTGGGATGAGAAAGGGATGACGTGGGAGGTGTACGGGGCCGTGGTGGAGGTGGCTGTGCTGGGATCAGCCATCCAGAAACACCTGGAGAAACAGGTGAAGAAGCAGAAGCCCTCCATGCCTCCCCCTCCTCCGCTCAACCCCTCAGCAGTGCCCCTCTCTCCAGAGTCCATCCGGGGGGGTTCTGGATCTGGTTCGGGGTCAGGTTCTGGTTCGGGTAAGGGTCGGGCGGGGAAGAGGGGAGAGCAGGGTGGAGGGGTGAGCCGACGCAGAAGAAACCCCTTCCGCCTGCTGATGGAGAACATGCAGCAGCCACACTGCTGCTCCAGAGCTCACACTGCTGAGTGACACGGGATCCTGAGGAGAAAACAACAGCTGTTCGGAGGGAGAAAACGACCTGTGCTGAAAATAAAGCACGATGCCCGGCGTCTGTGATACACTGATTTCCATCAACGTGACATTGCCTTGAGAGTGTGACAAGCAAATCAACCCCTACACGAGACAAAGAAGCACAAAAGCATCTAAGACTTCTACCAGGGGGCTCTGAGGATCCGCCAGTTCCTTTTTTTGTTCGGGGTTTCCATGTTGGGAGAAATGAGGATGACCTATTTTCCTCCTTTGTTTTTCACCCACATCATTCAATTGTCCACCGAGCCATTTTAGCTGCTGATGCTTTTTTTTTTGTTCCTCAGACAATATGAAGCCATGGCAATGCTTCTCTGCTTACAAGCCTAACACAGCTCTGATGGAGATACAGGACAGAAGACAGACAGTGACCGTTTCTCATTGTTATTTATGAATGTGTGGTCAGTAGCCACAGCCTGAGGGCCATTTTGCAGCCATTTTTTTCTCGAATGTATGGAAGTTGAAAAACAATCTCATTATTGCCTTGATGTGTGGGAGAGAGGCTTTTGTCCGTCTTTAATCTGCTTTTAGATTTGGCTTGCTGCTTTGACTTGTTTGTTTTGTGAAAACTATAAAAACTGTACAAATGCCGAGCACAATCAACACCTGATATGAGGGTATTTTTAAACATTGCTACTTAATGTATTTTAACACTGTGTTTAGTGATTCAGTTGTAAACTATGTGATGAAACCTATTTTAAATGTGTTTGAATCCCAGAAGTTGTTACAGTGTCATTGATGTTCATGTTACATTCATAAAAGTCCACATTTGGAGAAACTGATTTTATTCAGACTGCACTTTGCACTGCACGTGATACATTCATTTAGATGTCAGTAAACAGAAATATATTTCCAATCCGCTTGTAGAAAGTCACACTGCATGAGGTTTTATTCCAGCAGCACGCTTCTTACACTCAAAGCAAACACTGAGACATCGAACAGGCCTTAGGTCTAACCTACGGCTGACGTGCAGTCAAATTTAATTAATAATCATACATTGATTTTGTTTATAGCATCAGCTGCAACAAAATGAACATTGTGTATGTTGACATAACGTATAATACAGTTAATTTCAAAGCAATCCTAACGGTTTTTAAACTTTCGCTTAATATATTAGCAAAAATAAAGTGATTCATATGTGCAACAAGCAATTGTTTTGTTTGCTTTCCCTTTGCTTCTGTCCATTTTTCATTGTCAAGAATGAGAACATTTAATAGGAGGAGTTAGTAGGGAAATACACGTATTTGCGAGGTAAGGTTATTACCTCTCATGGCTTTGTGATAAATGCTAAGCCACAGTTTACTTTAGCAGAGACTGTGAATGGGGGAATAGCTAGCTGAGATTTTCAGGTGATTTATGGCTGTTGTTAAACATTAATACTGGCCGCAGTGGCATTCATTTTAGGATCTAACTCAAAAGGAACATTTCCAAACATGTCAAAATGTTCTCTTGACTGTTCAGGCAAAAAACAGTCAATGCAATAACCAAACAAAAATCAATGAGATCAATAGTCTATGTGATATTAATGTATGATTTGTAATCCCAGAGAAAACCTCCCACTTGGTTCCCCCTTTGTATCCCTTTGAACTGAATTTTTAAACAAAGCATATTCATCACTTTCGGTGCCATGAATCTAACATCAATAATAAATTACTACTGGTCACAACAGAAGGCTTCTTGAAGTTACAGTATAAAGACTTCATCCAACACCATCAGAGTGTTTGACTGGACATTTGGTCAGCCTGATTACACAGAAGCAGCAGAATGTTCATCTGAGGCCTCTGGTCATTGTTTCCCCTCACAGGTCCGTCGTGCTGAACGCGGGGTTAATGAAACCCACCTGAGGTTTGTCGGAGGCTTTCTTCTGGCCCCGCTGGGCCAGCGCAGCACCCAGAGGCTCGATGTACTTCGGTGGCCCGCCATCATCCCCCTCCTCCTCTTCCTCCTCCTGGATGCTCTTCTATGGAGGAGCAGACAAGTTTGGAAATTAGACCATATTTAAAAAAAAGTATAAATTAAGATGGAGTTGAAAATGTAAACGCACCATGTTAGATGCTTCGTTCATGGAATATCTGTCGTCCAAAGAGTTGAGGCTGTAGAGGAAGACCGAAGGATGCAGTAATTATTATATCCACCAAAAATAATTTCAGAAATATAGTGTTTTTTTCTGTCAAATCTGTGTTACGTTTTTTTGTAAAAGGTCACATGCCAACGTTGGAAAGCCAAAAGCCGGTTCTCCATTACAACATGCTATTATGAGCACGCTGTGGCAAAATGTTCACTTGGAAACCTTCCCAGTTTTCACCCAGCACTGCCACAGAGCAAGCTTGTGTGTCACTGAGCCTCCACCTTGTGTCAGAGAAAATAACTGCTCCAGTCCCAACATAAAGGGGGAGACTGTCCCAGAGAGGTTTCCTTTACCTGACTTTTTCCACATCTGAGCTGTCCTCGTCCATGTCCGGCGCCATGGTGGTATCGTAGATGAGGTTGAGGACGGGATTAGCCCTGTCAGCGAATAATGACACACATGGGAGAACAAATGTGTTATATTTCATGTCAGTTATTTATTGATGTATCTCATTAATGCCTCTGGCCCTGCTCACCCCTCCATAGTGTACTTGTTGGTCCCGGGCACCACAGCGCCACTTTTTTGGTTGTTGGAGGTCACCATGGAGGCAGAGTTCATGGCTTTAGCTGCCTTCAGCTTCCTCCTGTAGCTGTTAGTGAAGTGAGGCGTTAAGTACAGACACAGTCACAATCATGTATGTTTTTAGATCAATGGAAACTTTTGCTGGGATAAACTGTGGTTGATTACTTGCTTCATATGTCCCTAACTTTATTCCAAATGATTTGACTTGTTATCTTACTTTCTGCGAGTGCACATCAGGGAAGTGGTGAGGACAGTCAGCACCACGACGAGGCCGGCCACTATCCCCATCAGGATGTACCTCAGAGGGTCGGTTTCTACTTCGATCACTGGAGCCTTCCCCTGGAACATGAGTAAGAAAGATGTTTAGTGTATAATTGCCTGTGGACCTATGAGGGATCATTTAATTTTGACTGATCTAGTTTGCGGTTCAAACCAAAAGTCTATCACCTTTGCTCTTGGACATCTTGGACATAAAATAAAGTTTAGTGATAAAACAGCATTGTGATAATAAAACTATTTTAGCGTGCTCAGACACAATTTATGTATGTTAACATGGGTCATTTATTTATTTTCAGTTATAAAATAAAATTGCTCCAAATAACAGAAAAAACAACAAAACACGTAACAACAAACAACTAAACAAAACATAACGGGGGGGGGGGGGCGGTACACAGGACATTACATACACAATACATTACACAGGAGATGCCATATTGACAGGGTCAGATAGGAGAGCTGCGGACAGTGAACCGTAATCCTCCTGTCTCCCCTCAAAATGTCCCAGCAGAGAAGCTGCACGCTCCATATTCAGCAGGTCCAGATACTCCCTCAGCCATGAGTCCCTAGTAAAGCAAGCTGGTTTGCGTTCCTTCCAGTTTAGTAGGATGAGTGTTGTGGCTAAACAGCCCAATGTCCAGAGCCGATCGGCAGTCCTTGCAACATTGCCATCTGGCTTGAGCCCCAGTAGTCATGCAATAGGACATGTAGGGAAATTAACTTTTAAAGATTCCGACATTAATGATATTACTTCTGACCAAAGTTGTTTTACCGCTGGGCATTCCCAGAGTAGGTGCAACAATGTACCTCGCTTGCCACATTCATGCCAGCATAGGTATCTGTGCTTATTGTCCATCTTGGATTTTGTAACAGGGGTGATGTATGGTCTATTGAGAATGTTGAACTGTATGATCCTGAATCTTACACATTTAGAAGAGAACATAGCTGACCTCCAAATGGAGTTCCATTGCCAATCAGACAGAGAGATATTCAAGTCATGCTCCCAGGACAGTTGGACAGGAGAATAGGTATTCGGGGAAGCCCTAGATAATAATTTATAAATATTAGAGACCACACCTGATGATATGATTTCTTTCTTGAGGCGCTGGTCCTCTTCCATACATGAATCGGTTATGGCTCCCTCCTTACATGTTGTACTAATAATAGATGCTAGTTGTGCATATGATAGAAAAGATGAGTCTGAAAGACCATACTGATTTTTGAGTTGTTGAAATGGAAATGTTTGGTGTCTATATATCTGTCCAATACCAGCCTTCTGCCAGATATTATTACTTAAAGTGCCTCCTCCTGCAGAAAGACAGGGGTTACTCCAAATGGGGCAAGATGGTAAAGAGAGCCCCTCTGTATTGAGTCTCCTGTGCAGTTGCTTTACAATAGAGCATGAAAAGCGGATGATGGTATTATCCATTGAGGGTGGTGGTTTTGGCCAGTACCACATTGATGCCAGAGATATGTTTTGGTTTAAAGACATGATGGATTGCTCCAGCCATTGCCAACTGCCTACCGGAGAGGCACTTTTGTACGCCCACGATAATGGATACTTTGCATTGAAGGACATATAATACTGGAATACATCCGGGACTCCCAAACCCCCCATTGATCTTGGAATGATCAATTTATTATGAGCGATTCTGGGTTTTTTATTATTCCAAAGGAACTGAGTGAAGAGGGATTTGATATCTTTAAACCATTTTAGTGGGAATTCAAGAGGGATAGAGGAGATAATATGAGAAAGCCTTGGGAGAACATTCATTTTCAAGGTTTCTCCTCTGCCCCATAGAGAAAGTGGTATTGCCATCCAACTGTTAATGTCCTCCTTAATGAACTGGAAAATAGCAGCGCCGTTAAGGCTAAAGATTTTAGAGATAGGAGAGACGATGTTGATTCCCAAATACCTCATTCCATTTGTTTTCCAAATAAAGGGGGTGTTCATTAGGTTGTGCTTATATGTATATGAGTTAAGTGGGATTGCTTCACTCAACACGGGTCATTTAAAGAAATGATCAAATCTTATCATTAATTTTAGCCAATGAGGCTCAATATGTCGTAGTGCTGCTTAATATGTTTTTACTTTAAAAAAGGATTGCCTCAAAACTGTCCTGTAGTAAACATTTTTAAAAGAAAACATTTTCAAGTCACTTGGACAGGTCATTTTGACACAGGGAAGTGTTGTAAATCAAATGTAATCAGCACAACAAGGGGGGAATGTGCTGCAGTTAAAGTAGTAGTACTGATTTGATATCTGGGACTCACTGTCTCGTACAAGAGATCATCTGTTACCGTAAAGTAGTCCCACAATTGTTTTTAGGAGAAGAAATGATGTCAACCTACTCCAAAGATCCACAAGGCTGATTCAATTAAGTTGAAGAAAGCTTAAATGACAGGAAAGAGACCCTTTCATAAAAAATTAAAATAAACAATCTAATACTTATACTCACAATGTCCGCCAGGCCAAGCTCTATGAGTATATAAGCGTGGTCAGGATCCGAGATCATTCTCTCCACTTCAGTAGAGGTAAGAGCAGTCCCGTTGGAGTAGACAAAATATGCCACTACGATCGTGTTACCTGAAGCCCTGCGAGGAAAATACAACTCACTTACACCCTTAAAACAACAACAACAACAACAACAACAACAACAACAACAACAACAACAACAACAATACAACTGTTGTAGTCTTCAAATCTAAATTATCTTTGGCTGCATTTATCACCTACAATTACCAGTAAATAATGTATCCTGAACAATATACAGGGACACTTGCACCATCTAGTGGACAAGTAGACTTCCTGTCTAAACCAGCCATAATTTATTGTATCCGTTTTCACACTCATCATTTGTTTAGATTCATCTACATGTTATGGGTGGTGAGAAAAGATAGCTTGCCTGGAGGATTCCGGAGATTCAGACCCGATTCCAGCGATTTCAACCGTAGCCTTGGTGGCAGAAATAAGTGCCCTGGAAACGTACAAAACAGAAAAGGAAAAAAGGACCAGATCAAAATCATTTTGAAATAATAGATATATTCTTGAATGTACTTTTATTAAATTCTAATTTAACTAAAAGAAAGGCTACAATGGAGAAATGTACCTGATGATTTCATTGAGGTTTTCTTCAACCATGGCTTGGGATTGTGTAAATTTAAGATTCACTCTATAGGATTCATCAACTGCGAAGATCTGCAAAATAAAGAGAACAGGAAACACAGGATGACTATCTGTCTGGTGTATTTATTTAGGAAAATCCAGCTGCATGATTTGAATCACTCACCTCCAGTACGGTGCTGGTGGACAGTTTGCCGCTGTCAGTTGCACTCACGCTGACCAAATACCTCCCTTTCAGTGATGTATCAAGCCCCTCGGTGGTTCTGTGGAAAGAGAAGGAAATCAAGAGTACAGCCATGGACAGATGAAGACCAGGGGTATTTTAATCTCTTTTAGTGTTTCGACTTGTAATTTGTGTCTCTTTATAGTTGTCTTTATTGTGATTTTTGGAGGCAGTTTTGTCCCAGTTGTAGTTGTTTTGTTGACTATTTTATTAATAATAATAATACATGTTATTTGGGGGGCGCCTTTCATAGCACCCAAGGACACCTTACAGGGCATAGGGTAATATAAGGAAAATTAAAACAGTGGATTTAATGAAATGTCAGCCGGGGTAAAACAAGACAAACAACAGGAAATGGACTACAACATTTACATTTTAAATAATTTTCTGTTTTGACTCGGTGTCAAATTTGCTTTGTGTTTTGTAGTTGTTTTTTGTCTCATTGAGGTTGCTTTCCGCACCTTTGTAGTTGTTTTGAGAGTATTTGTAATATTTCTAGTGTCTTTGTGTTTGTTTTGAGTGTCTTTATAATAATATGAGTGTCTTTGTTTGGAGTTTTCTCTTAGTTTTTTAAGTGTCTTATTTGTTTTGCATCTTTGAATTTATTTTCCAATGTTAAAATTAATTATCAGTTCCAAGAGAGCCAGCAGTCAAATTTAAAAGTTACTGAGAAATCCAAACAAACATTTAGAGCAGAATAAAATAAGGCAGTATTACGTTGAAAAATGACTTTGTACTTACTGAATAATCCCAACGTAAATGTCCTTTTGCTGCGTAGTGACGGCCTCGTACAGCATCCTCATATCACTTGTCTTATTGTTGTTGTCTTCAAATTTGACTCCTGTAACTTTAAATTCAACCTGCCTATTTATAAGAGAGTCCCGATCTGTAGCCTGGGAGCAGCAAGAGATGAAAGCAGGAATGTTCAGAGATCACGTCACATATCTCCTTTACAAGCTGAAATCGTGTACATTTTTCAGTTTTTCATTCATACTCACACTGACTCCCGCTACAGATGTCCCTTTACTTGCACTTTCTGACACCACAACTAAAATCCAGAGAAGGAAAATCAGTGATGAACAATTATGTGCTAACAATACAAACAATTGACACTAAACTAAAGTTTATTTGTTTAAATGAGTTGGTTCAGTGACTTTAGGACATCACGAGGTTCAGTTAAAGGGGGCACAATCCAAGTCAAATCTACTCTAGATAACATTTACTTACAGTCATACATCAAAAATATATACTCACCAAAAACCGAATTTGACAAAATGAATTCTGGAGCATTGTCGTTGATGTCTTCAATTTCGATAACCATTTCTCCTGTTTGATTGAATGACAATTAAGTTAATTGTATTTCATGCTTTAACGTGATGCTTTAATGCTTTTGTGATCTGTACAACAAACTGACCTGTTGTGACACTGTTATTCTCTCCTTTCTCTGTGTACTCGTCCACCACCTGAGCTTCAATCACCGCCAGGTCACACTGTTCATAATCTATTGTGTGCTCCGGGTTGACTCTGACTTTGCCTGTTGGATCGAGGATAAACCAGCTGCAGTCAGTCATAGAGCCGTTGCATCTGCATTTGATGGATTCCAGCTCGTAGACCAGTGAGTGGTGCCCATCTTTGTCCTGCGCTGTAAAGCTCCCGACTGCCCCGCTGATGGTGGTGTTCTCCTTCACCTTCACAGGTTCTGACGGCTTGAACTCGGGCCTCTCATCGTTCACGTCCAACACATCCACCTCCACCATCACTGTGGCTTTCACCTGTTCTAGATCTGCTGCCTCTACCTGCAGTTTGTACCGCTTGTGAGTGCTCTCATAGTCAAGCTCAAGGTCGAAGTCTACGGTGATGTTTCCCCTGTATCCCCGCTCATCTGCAAAGGTGCGAATGATGAAGCTGCCGAAACCTCCATTAACGATGCTGTAAGAGATGCGGTTGAACTCTGTGGTTTGATCCAAGTCCTCAGCCTCAACAGAGCCCACAAAGGCACCTGATTGGATAGGAAAATGTACATAAAATCCAGCCAAAACTTTATAAACACTTGTGCTTAGCAAAGTTAATACTGACCTTTTTCTCCTTCTTTGACTGAGAATTTGTAAGAGAGGGCTTTAAACTTTGGTCCGTTGTCATTAACATCCTGGGTTGATCAGAAGAAAACATTAACAGTTATTTTCCTCACCAGGGGTGGCAGCATCAGAAACAACACAGCACCAATACTTTGCTGCGAAAGACTTGCCTCCACATTGATGATGACTGGGACCATGGTGGACAATGGGGGGGCACCCTTGTCAGTTGCGGTTACGTTAAGCTCGATCCTCCCGTCCAGGTCCGGATCCAGGGCCTCTCGGTCGAGATTACCCCTGTTAGTCAGCACACCGGTTTCAGGGTCGATGGTGAAGTTATCACTGTACCTGCTGGGTTCGATTCCAAACACTAATTGGCTGTTTTGTGTACCAGATTCATCTGCATCAGTTGCCTGTCCAAATGAGAAACATTATATGAAATGCTTTACTTACGTACACTACGTTGCCCTAACAATATAAACATCCAAACAAGACAAGAGGATGTCCATATGTGACTGCTGCACATCTTAGGCAGAAATGAGTGAGGCCGGGCCCCAATGTAGGGTCATAGGGCCTGGCTAGTTTTTGTTCCTTTCAATGTGTTAGAAAGGGTTGAAGCTCTATAAGGCGGATTGATTCTTCCACACGACTCAAGAATGGCAAAATATCTTCTTTACAGGTGTTAAGCAGAACTATTCCATATAGGGGTGGGAATCACCAAGCTCCCCACGATACGATACTATCGCAATACTTAAGCCACGATACGATAGTATTGCGATACGATAGTATTGCGATACTATATATTGCGATATCGCAAATCACATGGGTCATATCCATGTCCGTCTTCCCTTCCTGGTTAAAACATGTATTTGCAATATGAATAGCTTATGTAAATAACACAATTTGTGTTATTTGAACCTGAAAAGGAGATGGCATTGTTTTTGTTACTTTCATTGCAATTGTATACATGTCTTACATAACTTCCTGTTTTATATACGACCATCTTTCGGAGGGATATGCTACAGTTTATATAAAAAAAATTTTTTTTTTAAAAGTTCATACTTGGCATCCGTGTATCGATACAATATCGCCACGCAAGGTATCGCAAGGTATCGTAAGGTATTATGCTGTATCGATTATTTCCCCCACCCCTAATTCCATGTGTGAAAAAAGCTTGTGTGCGGCTCCAGCGGATGCTACACAAAACTTGGTAAATATCCTCAGAAATGTCAAGTGAGTCAGCATCTGTTGGGACTGAAGACTACAAGTTTATAAATAGTACACATCTGGGGGTGTGAAGTTATAAAAGAGGGGATCTTTTCAGAACTCTGTAGCCCACCCCTTAAAACTCTCTCAAAGATAAAGGCTGAAGGCTAGATTAGCCACTAAGAACATAACACATAACATAATCTATAACCACACTGGTTGCGGGTGAGTTGCATTGTGGGTAATGTAGACCCCATGAAGAACGCTTGGAATTAAGAAGACAATGTGTCTCTGGTTTGGTTTCACTGATTTAGTTTTTATTTGTATTTTTGTAAACTGTCCCACGTTGTACTCACAACATGTAATTTAAAGTTCTACGTCGACTGAATGTTTTTTTAAGATCTTTATTTGGTTTCTTAACTCAAAAATAGTTAGCTCGAACTGTACTAAACATGTTTCCACATTTATCAACCCTAAAATATGAAACTGTGTTCTCACTTTTGGCTTTTAAATTGCTTGTTGCAACTGTTAATATTTACCGTCCTGAATTGAACATTCGCAATAAAGTATTTTCAATTTTCCCATCAACACAAAATCTTTGGGATTTAGCTCTAAAACTATTCATAAATAAAGCAGAATTCCGGTTAATCATAGCATGGCTACATAGATAGTAGTATTTACTACTCCCATATATATATCCCCCACTGTTACCTGTATCTTAAGTTCAAACTTTTGCCCCTCTTTAACAAACTCCTGGTAGGAGTCTCTGTTCATGACTGGGGGGTGGTCGTTGATGTCAGTCAGAGTGATTTCCAGCACTGTGCTGCCAGGCTTGCCGCCTGTGTCTGTGGCCTGCAGA
The DNA here is from genome assembly GCF_949606895.1 of Notothenia rossii. Lineage (NCBI taxonomy): Eukaryota > Metazoa > Chordata > Actinopteri > Perciformes > Nototheniidae > Notothenia > Notothenia rossii. The sequence continues at coordinate 70,331,616 of NC_136901.1, read as the reverse complement.
GTGGCTGAATACAGAGATCTGACCTCGCGATCCAACAGAGTCGCGTTTTTCACGGAAACTGCGCCCGTATTTGGATCCACGTCAAAATACAGCAGTCTGAAACACAGTGTGTGCAGTGGTGTTTTCTCAGTTAACATGACAACAAAAGCTGCATAGTGTCAAATAAATGTGTTTTGGCATACATGCTTTCTGGAACAAGTTTGTAGGTGATGTTGCCTTGATCCATTGTGTCAGGATCTTCTGCCTAGGGTAGAAAAAACCAAACAATGTGTCCTATCCAAGTGTTTTCCACATGCAAGACAGTCTGAGTAAGAATTCAAATTGTAAAGGGCTTACAGTAATGATGTCCAACACTGTCCCAGCAGGAGAGTGCTCAGCCACCTCCAACTTGTACGTTTCCTCTAGGAACTTGGGGCTGTTGTCATTGGCGTCCTTGATGTTAATAGTAACTGTAGCCGTGGAACGGAAGGAGATTTCGTCTTCATCGATGGCAATGACCTGCACCACAACACAAGCATGGGAAACAGCTTAGACTGATTAACTGCTTCAATAATCACAAATACGATATGAACCAAAAGATGACAGATATATATTATTATATTAGAGACTTTTCCATTGTCCTTACACTTAGAACAATTCTCTGTATTTTTTCATAATCCAGGTTTTGGGGCTGCTTGACCAGAAGCTGAACGATGCTGTCCGATGCAGTAAACTGAGGCTCCACTAAAAACACGTCACTGTTGACTCCCTGCAGGGTTAGTTTCATTTTTTTTATCTGCAAAAAAAGATGATTTGCACATGATCATTTTTTCCTCTATTGAAAAGGAAAACTTGATTTTTTTGGGTTAAAGAAAGTCCCCTGTTTTTGGTAACTCTTCTGCTCACCTTATCCAGATCTTTTACTGTCATGTTGATGAAAACAGCACCCAACGAGTGCTCAACGACATCTCCTGTAAAGTCACTCGCAATGACGCAAGAGCGCTCGTCTGCTGTGTCTCCACACTTGTAAAACTTTGGCGGGTTATCATTTTTGTCGATTATGTTGATCTGTACATCTGTTGTGGTGCTGGCTCGGACTCCGTGGATGTTTTCTTTAGACTCAGTAGCCTAAAACATTACAAAATACAATATAACAATGTAGGGAGGCAGTATTTATTTTTGATAATCACGTCATTTCAGAAAGAGGGTGTTTATATTGGCGGTTCTACTAATGAAGAACTGCATGCACGTCCCTTTGAGAACGATAGAGGCCTGTGGGAAAAGTTGCTTTTCCAACATTGTAATAAAAACTAGCTACATTGAAATGCAACCCAATAAAGGAAGACAAACTTATCAAAAAGTGAGTCTGAAAATATCTGCCACTGGGAATCACTTCAGAGATTGAGAGAAAATGTTGCCAATAGTTTGGCCTTCTGCTAACAGTAGACATTAGCTAGTCATCGCCAGTTAAGGAGCTGGCTAATCCAAAGTAGCATTAGGTCTCTATCCCTTAAACCCTTCAGAAATGCATGACTAGAGCTACCTCTGTTTAGAATATATTCTCTATTTTAGTCGCACTTGATTTTTTGTTTTGCTTTTTTTTACAAATAGGCACAGCCCAGATGGTTAAAGTCCAGGAATGACCTCATCGTAGCCCATAATCTGTTATCTAACAAAATATGAACAATACCTTGTTAGCATGTTACTACCTCTTGTTTGTTGTATCCTTTCACAAATACAAATGTTTATAGTTTAACGTAGAGGGTTGAACGAGTAGGCTACAGTGGGTACAGGTGTCTTGCATAGCTTCATATTACGTATGCACCCAAGAGCGGTATGAATATTTTCAACTCACTCTCTGCAAACTGTTGAAGTGTTTACATTATTATTATTTAGAGTAATTACTCAAACTACAGGGACGGAAATAAACATATACAAGACATAGACAAAGTTAACGTCCATACAGAGGAGGAAATTGATGTATGACTTTAAACATATTTACCTTTACAGTCAGGGTAACAGTGTCACCAATCTCTTCTCTGTCAATACCCGACGACACAGATATGATGCCATCAATTTGTGAGATTTTGAACAGGCCCACTGCTGCTGTGGAATCTGTCAAACAATGTAGAAAAGAAAATGTCATTCTCATTCACTTAGTGAAAACAAACACATTATAACCAAGTTGACAAGGCTCACCTTCAATGCTGTAGAGCAAATTATCATTTACTCCTGTGTCCTGGTCCATGGCCGTTACTCTAAACACATTTGTGTTCTGGCAAAGAAAAAAAAAAGAAAACATTTACACAAAACTCAAAGTAGGCTTTAGATGTTTACAGCAAATCACAATGTGCAGTACATTTGGGGCCATTAAAACATATATACATACAGCCTGCACAGAGACAAGGAAAACATCCTAATTTACAACAGAATAAGAAGCTTAAGTCAGAAAAATTATTGGAAAATGTGTAATAACTGAATGACTGTATGTACTCAAATGACATTGAGCAAGTTATTCTTATTTTACTGAAATGCATCAGCACTCACCAAGAGAGCGTTTTCTTCCACTTTCCCCACGTAGGGCAGACCAATGAACTGTGGGTCCAGGTCTGGGACGTCCACAACCGTGACGAAGGAAAAAACAACGCTTGAGAAGTAGTTTTTAATTGGCCTATAATGACAGGCACCTCCACCATCCTGTTACAGAGCACACAGGAGTTTAAATTAAAAAAAGAAATTCCAACTTGTTTCCTTTTTTTTATAGCACAATACAAATTATAGAATAGTAAAGTGGTATAACCAGTAAGAATGAATGAAATAATGAAATTGGGTGTTCAAGAACCATTTTCTCTACTGCATTAATATAGATTATATTTTGGGAAATAACAAATTACATTTCAAGTCTAGTGAAGAATATTGGCACCCCACTCAACGCAAGAAAGCAAATGAAATACATTCGTTAAAATTACACACTATTTATTGGGCGGTACTTACAGTTGCGTTAATCCTCAACCGATAGAAAGTACTCAGAGCAGTGTAATTCAGATTTCCCTTTAATCTGACTTCGCCAGTTGTGGCTACAATGCTGAAAAGACTGAATCCAGCAATTGGAGTAACCTAGAAAAAACAGTGGAAATTAAGCTTTGATAAAGTAAAGGAACATCACAGTATGCTATTCATCTTTTGGAAAATAAGCTTACTTCATCAATGCTGTAAGTAATAACCCCAGCGCTTGAGGTGTCTGCATCAGTGGCCTCCACCTTGAACAAAGATGCACCTATGGCGGTATTCTGATGAATTGGACAGGAATAAAAAGACAGGCAAAAAAGAAAAATTAAACTAACTAATGTCTCTCATGTAGGACATTTATGTAATTTAAAAAATAAGAGGATCATTTTTAATATATAAATATATGCTTAACTTACTTCGTTGACATCAATGTCATATGAAGGCTCCTGGAATATTGGTTTGTTGTCATTGGCCTCCTCTATTATTAGAGTTAAATCTTTCTGTGTCTGAAATACATTGCATGATGTACTCTTAAAGTATGATGAACACACTTAAATGAAATGGTTGATTAAAACTTAATGAAATGTCACTTACTCCAGTTTGACCATCATAGACATAAACTCCAAGCGTCATATAATTAGAAGCCTTGAATAAAAACAATTAAACACAGATAAATACAAATATATACCATTTAAAAATGCTAAACATTAAAGTGTCTCTTCTTCCACCACACCTCTCTATCTAGGTTCCTTTGTATGGATACAACCCCAGTGGTTCTGTCAACTGTGAAGTAGGCAGCATTGGGCCCATTGATTTCATAGGTCAGTGTGTCACCTTCCAGGTCTGTGGCTGATATAGTGAACGCGCGATGATCTATGAAAAAAAAACATCAGTGGAACATAGATTATTGTGTTCAGGCTAAGTCATTTAAAAATATATATATATTACATATTATATTATATACACACACACACACACACACACACACACACACACACATACACATACACATACACACACACACACACACACACACACACACACACACACACACACACACACACACACACACACACACACACACACACACACACACACACACACATACCTATGGGGATGTCTTCACATATTGAAAAGACTCCAGGTTCAATTGAAGGACTGGTATTTGCTGTAGAGAAGACAGTATAAGCAGAATGTTAAGTAGTGATGATTATAACGTAATGACAAAATTCACTGAATACTCACCATCTATTAAGCCGATAAAGCACATCAGTAATACACTTCCAGTAATGCCCTCCATGTCTGCAAATGAAAAGAAAGAACAACCAAATAAGTAGGGCGCTTCTCTTTAACAATTATTTAATAATCAAATTAGTCAATCAACAGAAAATGAGTTGGCAACTAGTTTGATAAATGATTAATAATCAAGTTACAAGAAGAGTCTGCTGTTATGCTAGTGGTCCTGCGGGGTTGTCCTTATATATTTAGCGCTTAGAGCTAAATCCAATATTGTTGGCATGCTGACATGTTACTATTCAGATTGCATAATGTTAAGCATGTTTACCATTATAATTTAATGTGTTAATAGGACAATGCTTATTAGCACTACCATTGCCAAGAATGATGGGAATGCCATACATTATTATGTATGTTATTTGACAAAGAAGAAAAATCGACCCCAACCATAAAAGACACGCAAATCAGGTTTCTAATTTGTTGGAGCACACCAAAGGAGCACACCGATGTATGTAGGCTTCATTCTCTGACAACCAATAATGTCTGAGTCGAGTTTCAAGGCAGAATCTGGATTATTATTAAAAAGGTTTCACATTCAAAGAATTTGCTTTGGTGTGTGAAACAATGAACATAAATATGTAATAGAAAACATTACAATAACAAAAGTATAATATTCAAACATATGTGGAGTAACTGTCTAACATGCAACAGCAGTTTCAGTGTAAAATAGTATTTACTAATAAATAGTTTTTACATTGAGTAGATAAATAAGAGAAGGCATTTCAGGCTGGACCAAAGTGGAACCATCGGAAAAATAAAGATTAACTTCTCAAATTAGGGGCTTTGTTGCTTTTCTTTGATTAGTATCAGTGTTCATTCAGTTACACAATATTTTAATAAAAACAATAAAAACTAATCGTCCATCTTACTTATCTAGACAATTTATGGTAAAATATGTGCCCTTTGATAACTAAACACTTTCTTTCTTTTGTTAAAACACCAAAATTCTTTAATTTATTTAACATAAATGATGAAACCAGATATATATGTTTTGCAGCTGGACAAAAGGCAGAATAGGTTCCTGCCTTGTGTTGAAATCAATCAGCATTTAGTATCTGGTCACACTCAATTAAAATTATAACTGAGTGAAGTGTCGTAACATGTTAGAACGTTTCTTTACAGAAAGAGCAGCGTCAACTTTATTCCCTTTTTAATTATTGATCTAGTTAGGGTAAGATCTGCTTTTTGGGAAATGATCAAAATGTGGGCACATCATGTTTTCGACTGTTAGCAAGAAGAATTACAGTAGAATATGAATCATTTGAATAAAGCATGAGCAACAAGGAAGCAGAAGCCCGTCACTACATTGAGTTGAAGCTAGAGCAACCAATGACAAGTAGGCCATTTTACAGAATGCCCCTCGGTCTGATTTTACATTAGTGATTCAGTTGGAACATTTAAAGTTAACCTATATTTAAGGCATTATCTAATTTCAGGATTTAAGGGAGCCTTAGTTTATGTTAATGAGTATTTGTGTGATTGATAAAGGCTACCTTAGGCAAAATACTCACTCTAAAGTATGAGTATTTTGCCTCTAGTTTAACTACTTCATGTAAAGACAGAAAATAGTATTTAATGATTAATCTGAACTTTTGGTAGGTTTTGAATGTTATGATCAATTAAATATTCAGAGTATAAATGAGATTAAATTGATTTTAATGTTGAAATTTCACGTTGACCATTTGTCCATTCTTCTGAGAATTGTGTCATGTGAATATGTATCTTTCAAAGACGATAAAAGGCAAATTGGTGCCCCACTTTTACAGGATGATACGATACCTACGGACAACACAGATGTCCTTTCATGAGTACACATTTATTTGAACAACAGTCAACATAATATCCTAACTAAAACATAACCCTAACATCTAACAAAGTAATTTAAAAAGCAGCAGACAGACTCACCGGATGGCGTTCCCAGAGGAGCTTCTCCTTCACTGACGTCTATGAGACCTTTGGCTCTCGTTCCTCCTAGTGATTATCGCCTTGTAGTTGTAAACATAAATGATTAACACGAACAAGGAGTGCACAGCCAATAACACAGCCCTAAACCTCCCATCCCTCTATGTTTGATAAAACTCAGAAACGTTGTACAGAAGTGAATGAGATGAAAATATCCACCTGTTGTTCTCACACATGGATATATTATGACTATAAGCCTGGGTATTACTGAGAGATGGGACCCTCATTGGCTGGCCCGGCCTGGCATGGCATGGCATGGCATGGTGCCACACTGGGTCAACGGTGTCCATACCAGCACCCAGGGGCCCCTTTGTTTGATTCTGTTGACATGGCAACAACGTGTCTCATCAGAACCAATCAGTGGGCCGGTGCCTTTTGAGAAAGTACAGACCCATGTTCCTCCCTAATGAGCTATTCCCATTCAACTCCCCCTCTTAGCCTGTGGCATTACACAAAAGACTATCTTCTGTTCTACCCAATGGATTCATTCGTGATTAGAAAGAAAGAGAAGCAGCGACACACATTTCTAATGTGACAGAAAAAAAAATGTTTCAGTGTTTTTATTCATATTGGTATTAAATGTGATTGATTACATTATCAAATACAAAAAGCAATCTATTAACAGCCCTTTTGAACAAATGTGTAATTAGATTATAACTATTATGTGTTTTAGTTGATTCATTACATCTGTACAATATGTTCATTTTAAAACCTTTTTCCCTTGAAAACCACATGTTGTGGAATACAGCTGTACGATGTGCAACTAATGTTTATGTTTGTGTAACTTGACTTAATTAACTGCAAATGCTGAAGAATATGTTCAATGTTTGATTTTGAATAAAAACTTTTTTAATAGGATTTAGGTTATATCACATTTCCGTTTGTATTTACATTTGTCATTACTAATTATCTGATCCAACCCTTTAGGGAGCACACTTGGAAAGCCTAAAATTGTTTAATGATAATAATTGACATTGCTATTTATTTAGTTGAACAAGGTTCTTAGCATTTTTTTTAACTCAATTTCGATGCTTCAAAAGTGATAAACAAAAGATGAAAAATATAGCTGAAAAATACTTGCTACTCATTGTAAGATATTCCACCTTATACAAACTGCACTGAAGAGAGAGAATTGCACATATGTAAATTTCTTTAAGAACGGCAGCATGCTAATATAAGCACAAGGCTTACTGTGCTCACAATGTTCACAATCCTGGTTTAACGTGTTGACAAAGTACAGCTGAGGCATATGGGAAGTCGTATTATTCGGTAGTTGGTCATAAACCAAAGTATTTAACCAAATTAAAATGTGACCTGACTGCTGACAGCAAGAGGAAATGCCAAGGGTTCATTAAAAGTTATTAGCATTCATCGCGAGGTTGACATGAATGCAGGCACTAATGATGCTAGCAGGGCTAAAAACTGGATTATGATGCTAATTCGTTCAATCTACAATTTAACAAATTATTATTGGAAAATGTTCTCTGATGTACTTCCACATGCTGTTTTTAAATGGATTTTAAAGTAGATTTTGTCTACCGTATATTTCGGTGCTCTTTGTTGTCATTTATGTTTTTTTTTTTTTTTTCAAATAGCCCTTTTTAAATATCTTTCTTATTTTGCTAAGGAGAACCCTTTGTTTAAACCAGTTAAAAAGTTTCAAAATTATTGTTAATAGGATTTTTTAGAACCTAAGGGGTTTAAAGGCCCTGACACACCAAAATGACACCAAATAACACGTCCCGACCATGGATGTATAATAAGAACTGGATACAGCGTCGGAGGCGGGGCCTCGTTCATTCCTATGAGAGTTGCTCATTGGTGCATGAAGACAAAATGGCCCAACTTTTGAGAGTGAAACGTCACGAAAGTATTCATATAATCATATAATCTGTTCTTATGGTGCATCCATGGGTAAAGGTAAAACTCATGTAGTACTGAACACGTCACATGAACGTGCCTTGCGGCGCGGTCCAGTGGGTTGGATGCGTGTTCATAATGCCGAGGAAAATAACTCTCAGAATAACGTTATTAGCACATTTTAAAACTTGAGGACCGAGTGTTTTTAATAAGGACTATATGTTCATACTGGGTAGTTTATTTAGTTTAAAATGTTTATCCAATAATTTACAGACGTCTCTTTACCAATGTTAGTCAATGAGAAAAAGTATTTCCGGGCCCAGCGACTGATATGGAAGTGTAGTACCGCCGTTTGGCCACAACAAATATTTTCCTTAGAGTCCGGTGCACTCCCTGGGGGCTTGGTCCCGACGGACCCGATTGTTGTGTCGCCTCATGTCTGCTGAGTCTTGGCCAAAAAGTCACACTGGAACACACCGCAAAGACTTCAGCCGACGGCCAAGTAGCAAGTACGCACTGCGCATGCGTGAGTGGCAATAGCTCTCCTTACCAGCAGGCGGCGGTAGTGTGTATTCGTCATTCATAGAGGCAACCGGAAGACAGACTGCGTGATATATACAAACAACAAATAGCGTGTGTGTTCCATTTTCACTCTCGTCCATCACAGACTGTTTCATAGACTGGCCGTTTCTCAATCGCGAGGAAACTGGCTTCCAAGCCAATATGTCGAGGATACTACGTCATTGAGTGCCGCCGAAGGACTGTTCCAATCTACAGCATACTTGGAATTCCACCGAGGCCACGTCCTTGGTTTGGGGGTAATTTCGAGGCTGCACATGGGTAGACTTCGCGTCCTTCAAATCCCCACAATGCTTTGCGCACGGACCAATTTCAAAAACCCTTGCGGAGAATGGCTGAACCGGGCAGCGTAGCACACATTTAAATGTAAGTATTTAGTGGCGTAGAACATGTGTTGGTAAATATGTTACTTTGTTGCATTTGTTATCACCAAAAATTTGTTCCGTGAAAGTAAAGCAAGTTCATATTTAGATAGACATCGTGAGGTATTTATTTTCGGTACAGTTTATGTTGAAACCGTTAGAGAGAGTGGCACACTTGTTAGCCTGTTCCATTCTTCTTTGTTTTCCGAAGCCGTGGCTTGGAAGTATACTTGCTTCGTTTCTGAAGGAAGTGACTTGGAAGTATGCGACTACCAAGCCAGTATCCTCGCGATTGAGAAACGGCCACTGTTTCACGTAGCGACTTATTATTATATATATATATTATTTTTATTATGTATAATTCGTGCGTCCAGGTGAGATGAAAATGAAAAATAATAGCCGTCTGTGTGTGCCTAATCGTTTGTTTGCGTACCTGACTTCCGTTTAGCTTTTCATGCACTGATTCGCTAAGTGTGAGTGTGTGAGTGATTTATTTTGCCGACAGCCTCCGCTGCGGATTCAACATGGTCAATCGGTAGCGGAAGGTGTCGGCACGGCCGAAAAGACACGACGGTGCGGGACACACCAATCTGAGTAGGGCGACAGGACGCTCATCGACGGCCAGACATCTATCGACGGCCTTAATGTGTATACCGACAATTATTAATTAAACTAAACAGAATATTTTACCCTTTATAAAGAGGTTTACAACCAAATTGGTGTGCTTATTAACAACAGGAATATTTTTATTCACTTATAAGGTCAATTAGTCTGGATATTGAAATCATGCCAGAAAGCCCTTCCAGCATGATCCAAACCAATTAGACTTTGCTCTATGATTTACAGTATTGAATACAACACTGCCACACCTCACCCTGCAATAAAGATATAGAAACAGGCAGGAACGTCAACAAGCATTCCAGTAAACAGGAACTTAGATTAAATCAAATCAGATCAGATCAGAATTAAATCAGATCCATGGGTCAGTCAGGGTGTTGTCTTTACACGACAAGATGATAAAATAAGTCCTGATATTTTATGACGCACACTGTCTCATGAATTACGTAACAATATGTGAGGAGAACAAATACAATTTGAGGAGGCATGTGGCGCAGTGGGTTGGGCGTAGGTGTTCGGATCAGGGGGTCACAGGTTCAAACCCCACTGCAGTCCCATGTCGTTGTGCAGAAGCTCCAACAAGCCGTTTAGGACAGAGTGAATACACATACTATACAGAGATGCTGTATGAGAAACCAATGTGATTTTGGAAAATTGCACAATATAAATCTATTCTAGTAGACCTCAACAAGAATTATGATCAATAGAAATGGCCATGACATGGAACCTTTAAGTAGGCCTATGTTTTGATATTAATACTTTTACTTGAGGAACATTTTGGTAGAAGGACTTTTTTTTACTTGTAACTGAGTATTCCTTCACTTACTTCTACTTTCACACAAGTACAATGTCTGAGTAGCCTGATTCTCCGACCTCTGCTGCTCCTTTATTCCTCCACTAAAACCCTGGGGGAAATAATTAGTTATTTTGACCCCATTATATTTATCTGACCTCTACTCTTAGTTGCGTTGCAGATTAAAAAACAGATGATAAACAGTTGATGCATGATGAGGTAAACGTTCCAATACAGTAGGAAAACTGTTTATATTTTTACAAGAGTTTATTAGGTATAAAAAGAAATAGGCAAGGTCCAGAGATAGTCCGTAAAATATAACAATAAGCCAATAACAAAGGTTGGATATATATTTGACCATTATAGAAGTACATTTTTATAAAGGGAAGGGGCCATTCTGCATAATGAGTTGGTTAATTCAGCCTTAGTACTTATGGATACTTTTTTCTCTCCTTTCCACTCCCAAAATACAAATAAATCCTTTTAACAGGCGACCCTGAACTTTCGAGTCAGACTGACACATATTTCTGTCCATTACGGTAAAAATGGCAGCATGGCGTGTGCTCTCTGCTCTGCAAATACGGAAAAATGGGGGTGTAACAGGGAACTGCAGAAACTCAAAGCCACCGTTGGGCCGGATTACCGTTTCCAAAACCCCAAAATGGCGATTACGGAATTAATCACGGGGGTTGCAAACCCATAAACCCGCACAACATACAGACAGACCGCGGGGATAATACGACAGTCTAGTGTTTAGCACCTTTTTGACAGCAGTGGTGAAATCCACGGAATGTTCCACACGGGAACAGCTGACCGTAGGATGCCGCACTTAGCCTAACGAGATGTGAACATTACGAGGGAAATGTCAATGATCAGATGTTTGCATATTAACAATCAGGTAACTACAAGTCTCCTCTTGTTATCGCTTTGTCTGGGTTGAATTTTGGAGATTTACGGTGCGTGTTTACGGGAGATGGTTAGACGGGTTATTATGGCTGTCATCCTACTCAACCTCCAGCCCCTCCTTGTTTTGCTGCTACCGAGTGCTATGTTGTAATGTTTACATTTAGCCTATGATGTTGCACACCACTGCTGCTCTCCGTACACAGCTCTTCTTTTGGTACACTCTGCTGTATGCATTCAAAAGACTAATGCGCTAGAGCACTCAAAACAGACGAGGACATTTTTATTAACTCTTACTGGACAAAGTAGGCCTGATAGGTTAGCTTGTAAGGCCTTATAAAGCTTGATATGCATCATGTGCAGCATCACATTTAGTCTTTGCAGCTCCATTCGCTGCCCTAAAAAATCCCAGCTGAAAAATGTCGTTCAATAGCGGACGGAGGGTTCTCACTTAAACATGCAAGTGCAACATTATATAACAGTCTGGTTTACAGTAGGACACTGTGGCCTCCAGTGAGAATCACAACAGACTGTCGGCAGCTTTTTATTTTTTACAAAAGACACTCTAGTGCAGGGGTGCCCACACTTTTTTGGCTGGTGAGCTACTTTTGAAATGACCAGCTAACCGAGGTCTACCAACCAAAAATAAAATCCCGAATTGCAAGGGTTGCTGAATAACACGTTTTATTTTTACATGGGATAACTACAATAGGGCTGCAACAAACGACTAATTTGATTATCGATTAATCTATAGATTAATGAAACGATTAATCGACTATTCGGACTACTACTGTGTGCCTTGCACAATTTCTCAAACGCTCTTATTTAGCCATCAACTTTTAGATTTAGTTTGAGGTTGTTTTAGGCATGTGGAAACTAACAATGAAGACAATAAAGATGAATACTTGATTCAAAAATACATATATTATTAAATTAACTTAACAAATTGTGAACAAAATTAACATTGCTTTTTATTTGAATTAAATAAATAATATTTCACATCAAAAGAAACAACAATGTTTTAACAAATCTTATTAAATAATCTTATGACAGAACTGGAAACAGAATAGCTGAAACTCTAACAAAATAAATAACTCAGTTACCTCTAATCATTAACCTATGTTTGTATAATGTAGTTAACTCCGTGTGTTGCTGCTAGCATACATAACACCTGACGTGGAAACGTTACTCGTGGATGGGGCCACAGAGCTACTAGAAAGACAGTCGAACCCGGTGCATTCCTCCGTCTGAATGTGGTGCACTTTTGCTAAATGTTTAGACAAATTGCTCGTGTTACCGCCCTTACATGCTAAACTCTTTTGGTGACGAGCATTGTCCACCTCAAGACGGGTAACATGTAACCACACCTTGGAGCGCTTCTCTCCACCATCTCCTCCGTGTGTTGCTGCATGTAGCAGATGCGTGTGTGTAAACTGCCCCGCCCCCTTGCAAATTGACGGGGGAGAGAGAGATCTCTTCTGGATTTGAAAGATAGAAAATATACCGACCATAGACGCATTTGTTTGTCTTTTTGCATGTTAGAAACGAGTTGGCGACACTAAGACTAAGAGATAATGTTTGTGTAGCAATAATACATGACCTCTCTCTTTCTCAACTCGCTACTCGGAGGGAAGTCGCTGTCATATGCCTTGTGAACACTCCGATAATGCCTCTCCACGTTACCTTTCTTTGGCAGAGCGACGCTTGCTTTACAAATAAGGCAAATAACCTTTGAATGTGACATCACAAAAAAGATTCTCCCTCCCATTCTGTGTGGAAGTGGTATGTCTTTAGCTTTTTGCTCGTTCCCGCACTCATTTTGTTGTTTGTCTCTCCCGGCACTTGACTGATTTTGTATCGCTTTGCATTCTGGGTTAACAGACTGGAAAGCAATAGGTCGCTTTTTCTGTCAATCAAGTCAACTCCTGAATTAAGTGGCAGGGAGGCCAAGGGAGGAGGGATCAAAACCTGTTTTGTCTATTTTAACGGAGCTGGATTTTTTTTTATTTATGAATGACTCGCGATCTACCAGCATTGCCCCCGCGGTCGACCGGTCGACCGCGGTCGACGTACTGGGCACCTCTGCTCTAGTGTATAGTTAGCTAAAGCATTATAATGCCATGTTAGCTTAAACTGACTGTTTTAGAAGTGCAGGTTGGCACAAGAGATATGCTTTAATCTGAAACTTTTACTGTCAGTGATGCTCAATTGGTTAAACATTTCCATGCTTCTTATTTAAAAAATAACTTTAACCATTGAATCCTTTCCGGATATTGTGTAATCATAGTGATTGTCAGTTGAGGAATACGTATTTAATTATGGTATAGACAATCACAAAACAAAATTAAGTTCTGCATTTAAAATAAATTAAGCAAATGTACATACAGTAAGATTCTTATGTACAAGATTGAATTGAAGTATCATAATTCCTACTCATTATGCATTATTAAAGGATGATTATTAGCAACTAATGCATTCAAATGCAAGCAGTACTTTGATGTATATGTGTTGGGGTGGAACTGCAATATTAATAATGTATTCTATAAAGATGCATTGATGCATGGAAATAAAGTACAAGCACCCAACAGATAAAATATTTTTAAAGCTAAGAATAGAAGAAAATATGGAAGGTCCCAATATGTTTTCGGCCTGGCATTGGGTTTACTGTTAGGATTAGGGATATTAAGATTAAACAGTTTTGCAAAAGTGTTTGTTAACCCTGCAACCTCTCAGAGAGCGTTTATTCTGCACAATAATCAATAACTCACCTTAACTTTTTCAATGTATTACTATTTATTTTTAAATAAATTGTGTAATTCATGTTATTCTTGCTTTTTCTCAAAATGTTTATTAACAGTACATTCTAAGTGTATATTCATGTATAGAGGTCAAATGTCGTGTACAAAGCTTTTGAAATACTGTATGTCCTTGTGGTCCTGCCAATACAAAGTTACTAACATTTAATTGTAAGTAACAACAGGAACTGTTTGTTTTTATACGTTTAGCTAAGACTGTCTGGATCATAGACTGGATCAGCGCTGGTCTGGATGTCCGCTGTCTGTATATGCTGCGCGCTGATTGGTCAGTTACACAAGGGGGCGTGGTTTCGTCATAACAATGCATTTCAAGGAACATACACGCGCCAAGGAATGTTTCCTGTCGTTGTGTTGCTAACGTTACCTTTTTCTCTAACGGTTAACGGTATTTTCTGCTCGGGTAAACGCTGCCGTTGACACACAGGGCATATTTCATTTTTTTGAAAAGTAACGGTTAACCTATGCAGCAGTTGGAGTGTTAGCTGACAGGCGTTAGCAAGCTACTCGCAGCTCCGTCCGACACAAAACAACAGTGGATTTATATTCAGGTTATGTTGGTTTCTACCGGTGATGGTTATCGGTTATCGTGCAAGGATAACTTAATGGGACACGACATATCGGAGGCTGAAGCACCTGCCATCCCCTCTTCTCTCCGAGCAAGCAAACTAAGCTAAGAAAGTAAGATGTGGTCTCTATTGTTGGCCAACTGGCATAGTTAAACCTGTCAATACAATGCTGATTTATGTCCGGTGTCACATTGGAAGAATATGCAGGGTTAGTTGAGCAGATGTCATACAACTTAGCTAGTGACCTGCAGCTGGTGTGCCCTGCCATGTCGGGACAAAGCGTTAGCCTAGCTTGGCTAAAGTTAGCTGCTCTCCTTCAACAGGGGACGTCGAATAAGCCCCGATAATGAAGAACCAGCGGATGCCAGAGTGCTGATGTTTTTCATTGTTATGCAGTGTTGTGTGCGGGTTCATGCATAATATCCGTAAAAACCAGTGAAACTTGATTGCATGGCTGCTAGCGGTCCCGCTTGCCTTCCTCGTCTTTTGTTGTTGCTTTGTCTTTTGAGCACATGGCTTTCCATGTTTTTGTTCAGGCAGGCTACAGCGACCCCCATTTATTCTGTCGCTGAATATACCGCATTAATTACACTGAGCCTTCTGTACTAAATTATTTTCTATTTGGTTTAAGTCAACACATGTAAAGTGTTTGTAATACCCTGAAATATAATATATAATCTGTTTAACTGAACTGCCGTACGTATGAGTGGGACATTCTTTTATTATTAAAGATAACATGAATTTGGTCACTAGTTCTTCAGTCAAATTAGACACCTGTGGCTGATATCATACTGCTCTTTGTCTTATTATTTCTAAAAACACTGAAACGCACATGCACGAACCCTTTCAATTGTATTTATAGTGTAGTAATGTGCGAATTTTAACTCTTAAAAACAACCATCATTGGAGGCAAATCAAATGTGAGATTCCAAGAAAGTAAAGGCAGTGGAATTAAATATTATAAAAAGTATAATAATCTATATTTGTAGCCAATTACAAGATCCAAAGGATTTATTGTCAAATGCACTAACGCGGGGTTGTTGGCAAAAACACAAATCTAAGGTTCCAGGTTTCTCGGTTTCTCCCACAATCTTACAGCATACTTAAAATAGTGTACGTGACAATAATGTCAAATGTGGAAATAATTAAACAAGATATATGTATGATAGAATGAGATAAAACAAATGTACAATGTTGTACAGCAGATTTAAATGTAGGCCATTTTATAATACAATTGTATAATAAACAATTCCTTTAACAAAACCAATAAATACAAAATAATCTCATAATTTAGAAATATTTCTCGAATTCCTAGTTTGGAGGATTTGCATCACAGTTGACTTGAAGTTGGATTGTTTGAGTTTTAACCTAATCTGCAGAGTAGAGGAGTTGTTAATATACGTATTAATGTTCCTCATATAAATGACCTAATTTAACTTAACATTATTTGACAATCTACATTATTAGCATAGTTGTAAACCTCAGTTTTACATAATCATTTCTAATCCCAATGGGGTCTGTGGTGTAACGCAGATCAGAAAAGATTTGTGATTTCTCGTATAAATAATGTTTGAAATGTGACTGTACACTTGTATTTCACTTGATGGCTGTTAATTCTTGTTGGAAAAAGTAAAACTAGCCAATGTTTTGACCCTTAATGACTTCCCCTAATGACCATACTTTGTTCTCAGTAGATGGATAAAGAATGGAAAAAGGCATAAAAAGCAGGGTTTGATTTTGTCAATTGATTTGTTTTTGCAGGGTTAAGACAATCAGAGGCAACATTCAAGTGCCTCCACTGTACAGTTTGCTTTCCCAGAGCGTGACTCGTCTGCACGACGTCACCAATGCGACCATGGGAAATAGCAGTAAATAGGCTGCCACCAACAGCCCCCTTAAACCCCAGGAGGTTCCTTGGAGAGCCCTGCAGTGCCCCCGTGCATCTCCGGAGAAGGTAAAAACATTTTCAAAAATAGACATTTTGATTGCGTTTTATATAACTTAAGAGTATTATAAAAATAAAATAAGATCCTTTCAAGATGAACCAGATATCAGCGTTATGTGTATGCCTTACTCAAAGGCATAGGACCTAAATGCAGCCTTTTTTTCTGAATGTAAATGAATAGTAAATAAACAGTGTATTGCTACATCACATATATCAAGCAAAACTACACACTGACTCTATTCTAAGCCGGATGAATGGAGCACCATAAACCTGAACCAATGTCCAACAAAACCATTAAAAACTCAACATGCTTGTGTCCCTAAAATGTGTTAGTATTAGTGTAAATTAGTATTTAGTGACATGTGCTTCAACTAACTAACATTGATGCACTCTTATGCCATTCATTTAGAAATATTCAACTTAATCGATCTTGATATGTAAACTTGTTGTTTTACAAATACTTTTTAAAATAGTTCATCTCTACGGCACATTTTGATTAATACATTTTAGTCATTAAAATAAAAATCACTATACCACTTAACAAGTATTGTTAATCTGATGAGGTTGCACATTGAGTGTCGTTTCTTTTTTTTAAACAGATAGCTTACAATGTCAATTGTCTGTGTAAACACAGTCGTGCTCCAAGACTTTTGCAACTGTGAGATATTGAACAGGTCAGTTGGGATAGTGTATTGAACTATCGGTAACCATCATTAATCTGGTGCTGTGTTTCCTTTCAGCCCACCAGTGAGACGCCAGTGGGGGAGACGAGACAGGCCTATATTGCACACTTCTCTGGTCCATGATGAGAACTTCCATCATCTGCTTTTCTCCCAACATCACCAACAGGTTCCTTTAGATGAGTCCAGACAATACAGCCACACCAGCACACCTCCACGCATGCTTCACCCTGCTGCCCACCTGCCCCAGCAGAGCCCCATCATGGTGGACCTACATGACCAGGTAACCGGAGAAAACAACCTGATAGCTTAAGATCTTACAACGTTTCTGTCTGACCAAGCATATTCCTTACTTTGGTGTACATACAAATGTTCTATATGGAACATCTCTGTATTTAAAAGTATAAACATTGAGATCTTTGTTTATATATGTTGTTGATTTGTTCAGTTACGTTGTCCACAATGTTTCCAAGTCCCCACAAACCTAGAGGAATCTGTCATTTGAATGAAGTTAATAGTGCATTTCATTTGGTCTCCTGTAATAGCAACATATCTATGTTAGCTTAACAGTTTTATGATACATTTTTTAGACTGTGGTTATTTAAACTACATATTTTACCCGGATATTAGACATTGGATGATAAGGTCATTAGTCATCAGTGAAAGAATCCAAGCAAACATTTATTAGCGTTGGAGAAACACTGATATGTTTTGAATGTAAAACATCTTTATTAAGTGTGTTAATCACCGGGTCTGTTGTTTTTGAGAGGAGGAGACCTTCACTGTGTTATGCAATGACATTTTGTTTGCAGTCCGGCTTCTGGTTCAGGCAGACTGTGGAGTCACCCCTTCTCTCCCTCCATTTTTCTTTCTCAAAAGATGCACCAGGGATCCGTTCCAATTTCATACACTGTTACGACGGTGACGACCCATGGATTTCCCATCCACACCGGGCAGCCCCTTCCAGGGTGCAACACTCAGCAGCTCCCAGCATGCTCGGTAATGTTCAGCGGACAGCTCTCTCTGCTCTGCTGCCTTCCTCCTCCTGTGAGTTTGAAAAGGAAGAGCCCAAATGTCAGTGGCATTCATGTAGCACACCATACCAGCCATGCAATCTGTCACCTTCATGACTAACAAATAGGCTGCTGCTGTCATTGTGCAGGATTTGTGCTTTAGTCTTGGTTTTCAGCCCTTTGTATTAGAAACATCAAATCTGTGGTTAGTTTAGTTTATGTGTGGACAAACAGTCTTCACAATAATTATTAGTGTGGTGCCAGTGCTGTGGTTTTATGTGTCACATCGCTTCTGTTCACTACACGCTTACAATATGTGACCATTATAACTACCTGTAAATATATATAAAGCACACTTGCTTTGGTTATGCAGATGCTGCTTCAAAGTGTTGCTTGTTGACACAAAAAGAAGAAGAAATTGACTTACTTAAATGTATTTCCACTTTTGTGTTTTTTCTCTCCCTCCTCAGCTCATACAGGCATGTACCATGCAGCATATGCCCGTGTCTTATCAAACCTATCCACCCCTGATCTCCAGCGAACATTTTGTATTGCACCCAACCCCATCTGTACCCTCCCATCAGCCGCCGCACCTTACTCCTTTGAGCCAGTTTGTCCCTTTACAGCCTCAGCACCCACGCATGGTGAGTAGTCCTCAGCACTCACATGTTCATAATGAGAACACAGGATGTAGAATGTAAATACATCCATGTCGGGTCTGACCATCTCTCTCTCCTCTTAGCCTCTACAGAGGGTAGACAATGAAGTTGACCTAAGAGGGGACCAGCACCCATTAAGGACCTTCTCCTACCCTCCCTCACACCACCCACCAGCGTTGCCTCCCTCTCTGCCCCTACAGTATCTTCCTCAAGAGCCTCTGCATCAGGAGCTTCCCTTTGGAGTGGTGAGACATTTTCAGACCTTTATGTCCCCTGGGATATTGACGGTGCACTTAGAACTTATTTTTAGCTTTACCTGCATCACACCTGTTCAGATCAACACACTCACAGCTGGAGGCGCTGCAGCACACGGGGACACTTCTATAAAAAAAATGCACTAATCCAACTACCCTCATTTAAAAAACAATAATAATTAAAAAAAATATATATATATTATTTTAGAAATAAAAGGGAAATTGGAATTGTCTACAGTCCAGAAAGCAGTCGAGGAACAAGTGACAGCACTGACCCTGACACTTCAGTGAAATGAAAACATGTTACAAAGCTACATCAGTCTGGGGTTGACCGCCACAGGGCCAGAGGAACAGCAATGGATGTCATTCATGATATCAATAGGAATGATTTGGTACTGAAAGAAAAGTGAAGCAATAATAAATCATTCTTACTTTGTGGTTTTTCCATCCTTTTTTGCCAGTATAACTGTGAAACAAGCATTCAGTTTACTCTATGATACATGGAAAAGGGTCTTAAACTTGAATCCTGCAGAAACCCCTCTTAGCAGGGGGTTCAAATATGAGTAGAACTTAAAATAGAGCCTTATTACAGGTCAAGCCGATAACATGAATAACTGTATTGCACAGCACTAACTGCTTGTACTGATCAGTGTTGTTATCAGTTCCATTTGGGCTTTTCCTGACAGGTCAACATTTATTTTTGGCTTATGAATATAATTAATGAATTTGGAAACAAAGAAAAACAAATCTGGTGATAATCACAAACAAAACACATTAGTTAAATCCAAAATATGGACCCCCTTATCTTGTTCTTAAGTTCACTTTAAGTGTAGCCAATCAAAGAAGTAATTATCATATCATATCTGTTAAGTCTGACCGCTTAAGAAAAGTCATATTTCCAAAATAAAAATCTTTTTTTCAGCTTTTCCTTATTCCCCAAAACCTTTCTAGTGCTGTCAGACTCTCCTGAGACTTGCTTTATTTTAGGATTACCAAGTCCTCTTTAATCACAGACTTCCTAAGACATGACTCTGTCTCTGTGTGTTTCTCCTCAGCCATACCCCCACCTGCTGCCCCGGAGAGTGAGTGGACAGAGATACCGGCTGCAACAACCCATCCCCCCTCCTCCTCCCCCTCCATCTTACTACCCAGGCTTCCTCCCTTACTTCCTGTGAGTACCTGCAGCAAAATCACCCACTTTATGATGTATGGCACTATACATCTTACTTCTTCTAAGTTCCTCCTCCAAACAAATGACTATTCCACTGGTTGTATCAACACTGCAGTGGAGTTCTGGCTTTTGATAAATGAATAGAGTAACGATGGAAGGTTGCTGAGATTGTGTTAATGTTTCTGCTCAGGTCAATGCTTCCTGTGCCTCCAACAGCAGTGGGCCCAGCCATCAGTCTAGACCTGGATGTGGACGATGTTGAGATGGAAAACTATGAGGCGAGTGTTATGGTTTGTGGAAAAGCAAATTGGATAGATACAACACGTTGAAATAGTCAAAGACTTGCATAGCAAAAGAGTATCAATAAGAAAACGTAAAAACATTAACAATCATTTATTGCTTTGTGACAAGCAATTAAGTGTTCTCCCGACAACTCAACTGTAGTGATGCCTTCTCCTCGAGGAAAATATGTTCTGGTTGAATTTGAGGACAAATCCTTCCTTCATCTCTTTGTATTTTGGACGACTTGGGGTTATTCTTTAATTGTAATCAGGCAGTCTCAAATGTAACTTCTGTCTCTTTCTGCCTTTCTCTCTCTAGGCATTACTGAATCTGGCGGAGCGGTTGGGTGAAGCGAAACCGCGCGGACTCACTAAAGCTGATATAGAGCAACTTCCGTCCTACAGATTCAACTCAGAGAATCATCTATCTGAGCAAACGCTGTAAGCCTTTTCCTCACCTTTCAATTCATCAATCAACTTATACTCACTCATTATATTTATATCCTGGTAACCCAATCCTTTATCTCTCCTCAGGTGTGTTGTGTGCTTTAGTGACTTTGAGTGTAGGCAGCTACTTCGGGTATTACCTTGTAACCACGAATTCCACGCAAAGTGTGTGGATAAATGGTTAAAGGTAAGTCCATTCCAAAGTGTTGCCATCATTTTGTATGACTGTTTTTGGCCCGCTGTGCTCGAACCTCTTTCTGCTCTCCACTTCCCTTCCAGACCAATCGCACTTGTCCTATCTGTCGAGCCGATGCCTCGGACGTCCACCGGGAGGCGGAGTGAGAACTGTCTCAGAGTGCTGAACTGGAAAGCTGCACACACCAGAGTCTGTCCCAGAACTGGGGACACCTTCCACCTACCCTGCGTCCTCCAGTAAATATAGCTTACCAACCCACGACTCATGTCCCTTCCTAAATAATAAGCAATCCAGGATTTTCTTCTGGAGCCTGTTGTACCTCTTCTGTGCTTCATCGTCCGAGTCTCATGAAACCCACTGCCTATCGCAGCCTATAGCCAGAGTTCTGGGATCGCCAGCCAGTTCTTTCTCTGCCCCCTCGTCGCAGATTCCAAAGATTCCCCCCTACAATGCATTATTTGCTGCTTTTGTTTACAGGGTTTCATTATTATTTAGTGGATTTGGTTGTGGTGTTCATGGAAAGTTGGAAGTCCTAGCATTGGAAGAGGTGAGTCGGGAGCCCGGAGGATGATAGGCTGGACACCTTGTGCAATTAGCAGAAAAATAATAGAAAACACTTCAACATGGGTATCTGTGTCTGGAGGCGACGCCTGACCATCATAGATGCATGTTTGTGTAGGTGTTGGGCAAAGTGACTTGTTAATAATGTATGTTCTGCAATAATGTATTGATCATTTCAACAGTTATACCCCTTATTTGTTTTAGATTTGCCAATTATTTTGTGAAAGTGTGACTTGCTGTGGTGAAATGCAGATTCTGTTAAGCCTGGCGTTATGGACCGCAAGTGATGGGACATGCAACTGTGGGGTCTCTTCTAGCCCAGATTTTCCACCCTGGAACACAGATCTGTACAAAGCAGTCAAGATTAATGGGCTGCGTCTTTTTGAGGTCATCCGGCATAACTGCACAAGTGCTACATCCACCCTCCACGTCAGCATTGTTCCTCTGGCAAGTGTGAATGCGTGTGTACATATAGTGTGCGTGTGTATGTTTGTCCTGTTCACAGAGCCAATGCATTGTGTAACCACTGGATACAGGGCAGCATGCTAGGATTTGCATGAACTGTTGATTCAGACTAGCAATATTTTAATCAAGCATTGCCACCAAAATTGTCTAATTTTAAGAAAAAGACGAAACAAAGAAGCATACTAAAAGAACTGCTTGCTTATTCAGAAAGCGCCATGAGGGAAGACTAGCATGTGGTACCACCCTGACTGCGAGTAAGGATGGGAGTCCGAAGGCTTTGCTGATGCCATAAAACTCTGGAGGCCTGTGCAGAAAGCAATATGTGCAGTGAGTGGCGAGTATCAAATGAACTTTCTTCCCCTTTAGGAAGACCGGGCTTTTTATTTCATTGTTTGTGAGCCAAATCCAATACACAGCTATAGCCTACTGTTCAAGATTTCAGATCTGCCTTCTTATGACCTTGACAAGCACAAACCTATTACTAATCCTGAAAATACTTTGTCATTTCCACTTGTTTTAAAAGTATGCCGTTTAAAAAAAAAAAAAGGTTTATTTATTGTTTTTTTCTTCTGGAGAAAAAACATTGAAGGAAAGAGTTGGAGCACTAACATGTCTGTGTAATGTATGTGTTATAACTTGGTCAGGTCATTATCTAAGGCCATGGTGATGGTGTTGTAAAAGAGCAACTGTATGTATAGCTTCAGTGTGAATGCTTTTAGATAAACGTTTGAAGACAGAAGAATGTTGAAAACCCTTGTAGAAGTCACTGGTGACACTCCACGTTACGCCAACTGTGCACCCCACAGGGTTGAAAAGGACAAAGCGGGAGTGTTTAGTAGTGTAGAAACACTGTTAGACTTCTAGTTCCCTGCTTGTGTTCACACTTTAAAAAAAACAGGAAACGTTTGGGGTGGGAGGGAAAAGAGCAGCGAATGGACTTTTGCTTTGGATTCACTCTTTGTCTCTTAACTGCCCCAGTAAGCACTAACAGGTGGTTGTAACCTTTTGCTTTTATGTGTAAAGGGATCTTGCCTTTTTCTTTACTTATGTTTCCAAATTGAATGTGAGTCTTTGACGTGTGTGCCACCTTCAAGAGAAAAAAAAAGAAGCCATTTAATGAGTTAAACCCACAGCTTTGAGAATTAACCTATGTGTACATATCTATTTGCTGGCATATATTGTAAGTTTAAAAAAAAAAACTCTCAGGGCCTCTCGGTATATAAAAAATAAAGGAGAACAGTCCATTTCAAATGAAAAGGATGCCATGAAAAGGGTATATCTGAATTTAGTGTGGTCCCCTTCCTCAGACTACAAATAATTTAATGTAATCAATTATAATATTCTGTTTTGTCGGAAAATAGTAGATATTACATCATTTAAAGACAGGCATGCGAAAAAAAATCAGTAAATATGTTATTAATATTAACTGAAAACACGCAATGTACACTGCAACTCATTACAAGTGTATTATTCAAAACAGTTTGACTTTTGTTACTCAAACCATATGTTAAACATAGCGGTTGTGAACCCATTTGTTAACGTGCCCGCTGTGCACACTATCCTACCTAATTCACTCCCAAATCTACTTCAGAGGTGTTTTGCATGACTTAAAAAAAGTATAACAAATGTGTTATAGCGGAGGATATTTGCAAAATCTGGTGGGGACCTATTTAACGGTGCACAATATGCATGCTTGTCAACGGGATCCCAGCTGATTTTTAGCTCTAGTTGGCTTTGGGTTCTGGGGGTTTGGATCTTAACGCTCAGCTGATAACTGCCATGCATTGTACTGCACACATTTGTAATAGAACTGAATGACTACAAGATTTTATTGCGCTTCATTTTATAGAAGAAAAAAAAACTGGTCTTGAATCCAGAAATTCTTCCATACCTTGTGTTACTGTTATTGCCCTAATGACTGAAGATGACATGCTCTGAAACTACTGTAGTTTATCAAAAGCCATAGTGAAAAGGTGCTAGATGTTCTGCTTTTAGGTATGAAAACTCACCTGCGTGAATGCAATAGTGTGTCATGGATCCCATGTATTCTTAAAGCATGTTATACTAATACCCCTAAACAATGTTAGTGAAAATCAATATAGTTTAAGGGATTTAAAAAAAAAAAAAAGAATAAATTGTTGTCATACTTATTTCAGTGTAGTACGGTTACTGCCTATCAGGCTCTTGCTCTCAGTGTATCAATATCCTAAAATGTATTGTTCACATATAGATACCTTAACTCATGGTAATGTTAGCACTTAATTGACGATATCCAGCTACCCTTTTAAATGAAAAGAGAACCTCCCATTAAGGCCTAGGTAACTTGGTGACGACTGAGAATAGAGTCTTGTAGTCTTTCTGTTAATAAGAGTTATTGAATAAGCTCACAGCTTGTGTGGTGCAAAGATGTGTTCCAATAAGCAGCTAAAGTTGATTTAGGATTTGTGATTGATTGCTCCGTAGATGCCATTTTATGTTTACCAATGACTTTTGCTGTGGTGGGATAGTGGTTTACTGTTCTTCTCTCCCTGGCCTCTAGGGGTCCTTTGCCTGAACACCAGACTACCCACCCGCCAACAGAGCCAGGGGCATGTGTTCTGTGTTAGGCAGATGTTTTGCTTTGGTACTTGCACATTTACAGTTACCTCATTTTTTTCCATGTTTGTATTGGGGGGTGGGGGGGGACAACTAATATATATTATATATAGGAAATGGTTCTTATTAATGTTATAATTTTTCATTCCATTGGAATCATATTGTTTGTAGCATTTAACATAACTAGTTAGTGTATTATATATATATACATCTGTATACTGTTTGAAATTTTTAAGATTTGTACTTTTTTTAAATGAAAGTTGCTAGTTATGCTTTACCAAGTAGTGCAATCATATTTTTTTTTTATTGTTGTGGCTGATTTGAAAGGGTTGTTCACTAATAAATGTATGATGTATACTAATATCGTGTTTGTGTTATTAGAATCTGGGCACTGACAAAGTCTGGGTCGAAAGGCCCTATTGAAATTATAGGAATGATTATGAATCATTCTCTATGAAAGTATCAGAAAAATATATTATAGAATAGCATTTCAACATGTTAATATATAGCATGTCGTAAAAAAATGGTATAGTATAGTGTGTCGAAAAAATATCAGAAAAATCTACATGTTTAAACCATATTATGTATTCATTTAAACCTGCCAATTAATGTATAATTATACCTTTATACTATTGTCAAAACAAATGTTTAAAAAAAGAAATAATGTATGTCAAAAATTATTTTTTAAAACGACAGTATATAATATCGAAAAAAACGACTTAGATACATGCAGTATGTCCAAAAAATATCAGAAAAAAACGACATAGTATATTATGTCGAAAAAATATCAGAAAAAAGTACATAGTATATATGGCGTAAAAAACAATACATAGCATATTCTAGTATGTCAAAATAAACGACAGTATAGTTCTCAAAATAATATCAGATAAAACAACATAGTATAGTTCTCGAAAAAATATATATTTTTCAAAAAAACATTCCTATAGTATGTCGTCAACATATTTTTTTTAAAGGAAATGGTACAGTAGGTGACATTTATCAGTAAAAAATGAGTTAGTATTTAATATCACGACAGAAGTCGTAAAAAAATATTTTTGAAAAACAACATAGTAAAGACCCTAAAAAAATTGAATGTCAGAAAAAAAAAGGCAGTGTATGTCAGATTCATGTCAGTGAAGCAGGTCATAAACGCAAAATCATGTATATTATGCATCACAATAACATGAGTCATACTTTTAAAGTCATAAAAGTCTAGTCTCGTATAATATGTCATACTGGAGTAAGTTATTAAAGAAATCTCAGTTGAGTATGCTATAACAATTTAATTATATACTGTTGTATATAATTCAATTTTTACTGCGATACAGTAGTTCCTCAAAACAGCGCCCACATGCCAAGGATGATATTATTTTGTGCGGCCTCTGAATGTCATGAAATGTATAATAGTACATTTTAATCTTCCACAGTTCATACTAATACTCTTCAAAAGCCTGCATGTAATATACTGTATATACTGTACTCTGCTACTGCGTCTAACTGCTCCCTTTACAAGCGCCTGTCAGGTTAGCACAACTTAAAAATAGAAATTCTAACAAGTTACTAAAATATCAGACACATCAAAACTACAGTTTCATTAAAGAGTGCTTCCAACTCATCAGAGCACAGTAAAGAGTTGCTTAGGTGACGCACCATTACCACAAGCGAGTGTTGTAGATTGTCAATAAACCAACATTTTTAAAAGGTTTTTAATTTATAGTTGGAAAATTACATCTTTACATGAGCCCATTTTGATGGTACAGGCAAATCAGGCATCTATGAGTCACCACAGGCACACTATGGGCAGACTCGTACTATACTAGATAGAGCCACATGGAAAAGCTGTGGCCTTTGTTACATATTTTTAAATTTCATGAGCTTGACACAGTCTGCTTTCACATAGTAACCAACTTGCATCTGTGCCATTGCATGACACAGATGATTTTAAAAAACAAAACAAAATTCAAGGTAAATGTTGGGTTTTTAAATATCTAACTTATGTACATATCATGGCTCATTTAAAACAGGGTTCCCATAATTCATATCCAAATCCAACCACCTGCTCCCTGATGTTGTACATTTGCTCTCCAAACCACATAGACTGACAGTGTAACACCGTCCCTAATTTAGAGCAGTACAGAGTTCGAAAATCAGTGTGGAGTAAACGTGCAAAGTGAAGGGCAAAAGGGATGTTGAATTGGTACACATGGATCAAACATGAAGTCTTTGACATTAAAGTAGCCAAGGCAGTCACACCATCATAGAAACCCCTGCCTTCCCACGCTGCATCCTGTGTGTGTCAGTAAGTATTAATACAGCCTGCCTTCCTCAGGTGCCCAGACGTTAAGTAATTTGGGATGTAGTTCTGGTTGTGCACAAAGCCTTGCCACTGCTTCAGTATTTTCAGTAGAAGATTAATCCTTTTCTGCAACAGTTACCGGTGAGGAAGGACAGGAGTTAACTGGTAGCTAATACAGACAATGGAAAACAAATGTCTTGGTTCCCCCGGATACAAAGATGAGCTCAAGGAAGGACTTCAAGAAATATTTATTTGATAAAATTCAAGACTTTCCAGGCTATTGGGAACCCCGTACACACAACCAGACAATGGACTGGATGCAGGGTGGTTAAATCTTTCCAGGTTATGATTTTATCTCAATGATCCTTGTGCATAACGGCCATTTAACAAAATAAGTAAAAAGAAAAAAAAGGAGGAGGTGGTTGGGCATTGGAGGAAAATGTAATTCCATTGTACAGGAGGTATGTCATCTATTAATCGTCCGTAAGGTCCTGAACAAAAAGGACCTCAGAGCGGCTGAGTCCCGCCTCCTTCAGTGTGGGGGGGTTGGGCTGCTCTTCAGTCGGAAGGCAGGGCAAGACGCGGCGAGGGAAGTTGGTAATTATCTGAAACTTCTCCGGGCTTTCTTTCAAAGAGAAGAGGAAGTCGTATATTACCTGTGGGAGAAAAAGATATTTGATTTGAGCTCTTCCGGGGCAGGGCAGCTGGAGAGTCCAGATACTTTGCTCTAACTATCAATTGCTTAGACAAAATGTGTTTGAAGAAACTAGGAGTGTCCAATCTCTGGATAACATAAGACAGTGAGGGTTAAGAGGGGGTACACAGGGTCTTGATAACAGCTGTGCTCACCGTCAGAGACTGCCCAAAGAGGAATCGTCGCTCTACTCGTGTATCGTTGGGCAGCTTAAACACTATTTTGACACTTTCTGGATCATCTGCCAGCGGCTCTGGGGGAAGACATTCTGACTTCCTCTCCTTCTCCTCTTCCAGCGTCTGTAATCATAACAAAAAATGTAAAATGTGAACCCAAAATAAATAATGTAAGTAATGAATTAATCGGTCAAGGTCTACATATACAGAATACGGGCATGTACAGCATAAATGTAATGGAAAGTAAGACTCACCCGTTGTCTCCGCTCCTCTGCCAGAACACTCTGTTGGGCCTTCTCCTCCTCCTGCCTCACCTGCTCCTCCTCCTCTCTTTTCTTTCGGTCCTTCTCCTGGTCGGCAAGGAGAGAAGCCTGGTAGGCTTCATCCTGCTGCTGCCTCAGCACCTGGGTCTGGTTCCTCTCCTCCCTGAAACCAAAAATGACATGTCATTTGTTAGACGCTTTTATCCAAAGCAACTTGCATACATTCAGCACAGTGGACAATCCCCACAGGAGCAATTTGGGAGAAGTGTCTTACCCAGGGACACAATGACATGCTGACTGCAGTGGGACTCGAACTTGCTATCCCCTGATTCAGAGTCCAGCACTCTATCCACTGAGCCACAGCCGCCCACTTAAGCATGCTCTTTACTTATAAAAAACCCATACACTGGCAGAGTACCATTAAACCAAGAATATGTAAGAAAGAATATTGTGTTGAATTGTAAAAACAGTATTTAAGTTTCATAGTATAAAAGATTGTTTTCGTGACATGTTGTCTCTTATGAAAATATTAATGTTGTACCAAAGGACAAAATGCTACTACCACTGTCTCAATAATACAATAACAATAAATGTTGGAGTTTTTTTGCTTCAATCCTGATCTCAGGACCATCACATGTAACCTCTAGTCCTCCACATTGTAAATGGGGATGTTACATCTAGTGTGAAAGTATTCATGTCCAGTACCGTTCCATGCGCTCAGACATCAGATGTGTTTGGTTGGCCTCCATAATGAAGTTGAGCTGATTGATGAGGTCCTCTGGCTGAATGAGACCCTCGAGCCGGCCCACCACCGTCATTTTGCGGTCCTTCAGCATTATCATGGCCAGGAATGGGTAGGTGTTCTCTCGCAAAGCCTGGGACACTGAGACACACCAAGATATGACTCAGGGAAGTCTCACCGATTCCACAGGGAAATGTATTCACATAGCTCGCACAATTATTTTAATGTTATTTTTAAAACAACACATTTTGATTTTGTATCAGGGTAATGACAGAAGTCTGAATGAAGAACTCAAGACCAATGTGAATCATTGGTGTGTCAGTGATGTATGTACTATTTGCCAGTGTCTGGTGCCCTAGCTTCTACTCCCAAGCTTCAGGAGGTCCATTTTCATATTTCATAATTATTTATTTTAATAAATGTATATTCAGCAGGTTAAAATAATTAAATTGCATACATTTTATTTTGATTGTTTGTTATGTGGACGTGTAGTATTTGTGTTACTGTATGTTCAATAAAGGTGATTTAGCAAAATACACCTGTAGAGCCTCAAGAGCCTTTCTTGTGCTGGCAGACAAATAGAAGCATATTGGCGGGGCGCACTTTGCACGCAAAAAAATTCCACGCGCTCCGCGCTCACATTTTGCGTGGCCTGCGTGCCTTAGCACCGCTGCTATGACTCCATCCTAGGGGAAACACTGACAATATAGGACAATCACCGGATGTCAAACATAGGATAGGGCCCTTTACCCATATTTAAAACCCAGAATTTGAGTTTCTCAAATCTCTTTCATTTGGGATGGACACATTAAACAGGGTTGCATGTGTGAGTGAAATGTCAAAGATATTTCTCAGGACCAGAACAACACATGTTACATTTTTAGGAACAGCTGACACAAGAATATGCTGGGTTGAATAACAATGCATCTGTCATACCTCTGTAGCCCTCAGGCCTGCTGGTTGAGCATGCCCAAAAGAGCATACGTGTGTTGAGGAAGGTTACGACCTCTTCTGTACATAGTGTAGAGCTAGGAAATGACAGACAGCACAAAACAAAACATTTATTTAAGCCAAAGGGAACTCATCTTTATATGCGTATGGATCAATAAAAATACAGCAGAGGTTATAAATAAAAAATACTGATATCATACTAGAGGCTCAGTGCACTTATAAGCTAAACCAGACGGCACATTAAGTACCAACAAACTTAAAAAATTATGAAACAGCAACAAGAAATTACTTCAAATGTCAAAGCCTTTTTAGTCTGCTATACAACTACATATAGGCCATGTCATCATTTTACCAATAGTCATATGACAAGGAAAATATGGGCTGGCACTGATGTGTGGAGGATAAATCGGTGCATTGATCATTCTAGTTGCAAACGCGAAGGGGATGTAGGCAAGTATGGACATAAGGATCATACCGGCAAAACTGGTCAGTGTCTTGATGATCCTCCCCGTGAAGGTACACTAATAGGTAGCGAAGTTCCCGTTTGGCATCATTCAGTGCCTGTTTGTTTCAAGGTGAACAAGAGAAGCTCAATATATTGCAATTTCACCTTGATTTAGATCAGAAAACAGTGTGCTCGTGATCGGACATCTGCTCTCTGGACTCACCTGGCTGTATGTTCCCTGGTAAAATACAGGGTGTGATTGACCGTACTTCTCCTCAAAGCTATGAATGAAGGACACAACATCGCCAACAGGATCTGTCACACGGCCGCGAGGATCTGGCCTGACAAACCGCAGGGCAAACCTTGAAGAAAAAGAACATTGAGGCTGTTATTAACGTTGATCTATCCACCAGCTGCAACTTTAAATCAATGTGCCTGAATTACCTGAATATATCCAGAAGTGTGTAATATGTAAATCTGAAAGGTAGCATTATCAAGTAGTAGCTCCATCCTAGTAGTCCCTGAAAAGAACAAAGCAGTCTGTTACATTCCGAAAGTAGAATATAGGTAAACTAAAAAATCCAATATATGAGGGCTATGTGTCATTCGAATGCAATTAAAAATGACTAAATACAAAAACACCCCACTAACATGAAACATGTTAAAAGACTGCCTTCAAAGTAACACACTGTGTTGAGCATTAACCCATTGTAAAGAATATTTAAAGAAAAATACAGCTTCATTTTGTGGTGAAAATATTTACCCTTTTGCAAAGAGAACACAAACATAAAAAAACCCCAGCAGACTTACCCTGGGTTGTGGCCTTGAGACGATGTAACTATATACTCTATGGTCTGCTGTATTGACCTGTAAGGGTCTGGATGGCGGAGGGTTAAACACACTGGGTACTCCTTCCTGCTCGTTAAGTCTGTCTTGTACTGCAGCCTGAAACACATACATTTAAGAACATCACATACAAATAAAATCCTTCAATAACAATAAGGAAGGGATAAAATATTAACCAAAGAGAGCAATCCTCGTTAACAGAATATGTAAGAAATACAATGTAAACAGAAACATAACAATACAATTGTTAATACTCTGAAAAAAAGCATTTCTTACCTCTATGTTCCAATTATGCTGTTCTAATGTTCGACGACATTGGTCCATGGACTCCAGACCAGTTAGGTCCTGTGAGACAAGAAAATAAAGTCATTCTAAAGGCCTCAGGTTGCTCAGGAAAACATGTCTGCTTTGTTATTTATTTAGTCAGTTTGTTAATTGCTCTCTTACTTTTTGGTTTATTTGTTTGTTTTGGTTATGAATGTGCTAGCATTGTGTATGCCTTCAAAGAGAAGAACAAACAGGGAAACAAATACAAAAGCAACTGCTCCTCAGTTGATGTAAAATAGTAGTTAAGAATAAGTCGGCCCTGGTTGTTTATATTCTTTAACTGTGGTTCCCAATGATGTAGCCAAATGCATTTTCTATATTGCATGTTTCTTCAATAAAAAAACATATATACAAAAATAAAAAAACACGTTTGCTGATATTCAGGGATTCCTTTCAGTAGCTTACATGCTACTGGTTTTCTGTATCAAGTTATTCATATACAAAAGTTATATAGAATCGCACAACACTAGGCTGGAATTATATGATCCATGTAGCTGAATAACTACTCTTTAGTTGGGCAGCTATCTTAGCTCAAAATAAACGTCAACATGTAGGAAAACGTTCAACCAAAGCAGGATGACGATCATTTACAGGTTAGCTAGCTGCCCAAAATATGACCAGTTCTGACGGCGTTCTTTGTTAATGTAGGACTTTAAAAAAGCAAAACAAGCTATGGATTAAAGAGGGTGGGACGTCTCCTCATGTGTATTGTCATAACACGAACAACTTCATGTGGAATAGCTAAAACAGATGTGTCGCTGGGAAACTTCAGTGACAGCTCCATCATGACTGCTGTGCTAATGCTAACTCAGCAGTGTTTAGTAGGGAGCGTCAGTGAACATTCACCGTTAGCCAAGTTAACGGTAGGGAAGAAATGTAAATAAAAAACAAACCACGAGTGATGTTGGTTAACAAAGTAGGATGTTGGGTAAGTATTTGACTAAAATGTGAAACACGTTAAGCTGTCTATAGCCAATGGCCCATTAAGTCAGCGAACTTGTTAGCTAGCTTAGCTAATGTTAGCTAGCTTTGCTAACGTTAGCTCTGACTCAAGTTGACGAGTAACGTTAGGGGGCTGTGCTAAGTTGACTGGGCAAAAAGCGTTCAAACACGCACAGTTCTCCCTATTTACAGAGACTCAGTTTCACGATTGCATATTAACATATAAGGTTTTTTAAATGGAGACGTGATAGTGCGGAAATGTAGCTGTCTACCTGAAATTGAAGGAGTTTTTCAGTCTGCGCCTGAGATAATTCTGGCTCCTCTGGCGCCGCCATCTTACCTCGCCAATCATCTAGCAAGGCGCAACAACGTCAACGGTCTCTTCCTGATGCGGCCCTGCGCTGAGCCTCTGCGGGCTGCTGCCGCCTAGCTCTCTGGATGTAAACACCCCAGTGTGTTTTTTCCATAGACTGTATATATAAAGGTTTTTTCTTGTCACATACAATATTTAAAATGTGTCTAATTGTTTTGTATTACTTGAAATGGTAAGTACTATACTCAGGTAGGCTACTGTATAATTTTGAGTGACTTGTATTTTATGAGTAGGCCTACTTCAATTTGTTGCTACTGTGTACCCCCCACTACAATTCAGAGGTAAATTGTATACTTCACTCCACTAGATTTAAAAAAAATATTTAGT
Organism: Notothenia rossii; assembly: GCF_949606895.1. Taxonomy (NCBI): domain Eukaryota; kingdom Metazoa; phylum Chordata; class Actinopteri; order Perciformes; family Nototheniidae; genus Notothenia; species Notothenia rossii. Next base: position 70,298,224 of record NC_136901.1, on the reverse strand, counting down.
TACTTCGCAGCATTCATGATGTGAAATATAATCAACACTTAAATAAAACTTTAGTTACACCTGGAGAGTAAATTCACAAGCTGCCCTGCAGTATACAAAGTATACTGCACCTTTACCATCTTTGATAACACTTTAATGCATCAATAATTATAATCAAAACATATAATATTCTGAGATAAATCATTCATAATGAATTCTTATACTTTTGGTACTTTAAAGAGCAACTTGCAGGTTAGAGACACCAGTGAATAAATGTGTAGGAAAATTATGAATACACTAGATTTTCAAAAAAATATACAGAAATATTCACTACAGTGACATCTGGCGTCGTTTTAGTAAGACATTTTCACTTCCGCATAAAAAAGCCTCCGCATGTGACCTCCCGCGTGTGACGTAACATGGGGGAGAGCGCCCGGTCTAACGTATGAATAAACATGGGTCACAATCATAGGTCACAATGCTAGTTTTGACACAGAAGAGGTTGAAAATATATATTCGAATGCTAATGATTATAATTATGAGCCTGCTATGCGTCCAAGAGACCAGGAGCAGCCAAGGATTAGAAAAAAATAACGGCCATCGGAGAGAAATGAAGCTTTGGTGTGTGGAGAACCAGTGGAGAACAGAGCAGCTGTCTTGATGAGTGACCGGCGTTAGCTACAGTTAATGTTAGCTAACGTCAGTCACATCACAACATTGTAAAGTTAGCAATCATATATCATGCTATAACTAAAGTAGTATTGATAATATAGTAACGTTACTGGCAGGACTGTTGATACTGATCCATAACAGAAACTAATGCGCAAGTATCAGCCGTATCTCGCGTTACCTAATGCAACTCCACACTACGTCTTACGGTGCTGTGTACCGGAGGGGAGACGGCTGATACTGTTACTTGACGATCTGGCGGAGAAAGGTTGTGGCGCCTCCGTTGATATGCCGTTGTCAATGGCTTGATGGAAAGCAGGTGTGTAGTCGGGGAGGGTGCACAGCTGATTGCAGCAGGTGAGTGGAGGTTGAGCCGGGAGCCAGGAGTGACAGCCACCACGCCCACACAAACAACACAGACAGGGGGAAACAAACACAAAGTAGACGGCTGGAGCAGTACAGCCACCACAGCGTTACCTAATGCAACTCCACACTATGTCTTACGGTGCTGTGTACCGGAGGGTAGAGAGAGATGTAATACGGTTTCCTGCTAAAGCTGTGGAGAGTATGTGCTGCAGGGAGGTGGAGGCACAACGCACCCAGGAACGAAAGCTAGCTCTGGTCCTTTTCCTGGGAGGGAAACTGTGGACTCGATGTCCTGACAGGCTCACCATGATTACAAATGGTGAAATGCAATGTAAAATTACCGAAAAAATACCAGCTCACTAAATCACAACCGCTCAAACCAACTACAAACTACTACCGCGGGTTGGGCAGAGAACGGTTGCGTTCGGATAGTTTAAAAATCAGCTCCTAAGTTCTAACCCTATCTCCTATTCCTTGACCTCTGAGTGAAACGTCACGGGGTTAAGGGATAGTGGATAGGAGAATTCAAAAGGACTTAGGAGAAGAGACTGCGGTACTTTAGAGAATCCGAATGAACTTTCACTATCCGACGTGTTTATGATGCGCCAGCGGACGTCATTATGTGCGTCTGCTGCTGTGGGGAAACTATGGAAACTAAAGTTCTCTATACAATGGACTACAACATGGATGTTTAATAAGAACGACGGACTCATCTAGAGACTCTGCACCGTGCTCTGATGCTGTTGCTTTATGCTTTATGAACAACAGAGAAACATATTCTTCATGACCAAAATTGGAATTGAAATAAAAAATGAAAGTGAAACTTATGCTCGTCACCCTCTACCTCCGGTCCACATTAATACAAATGATCCCAATACGTATGATTGTATGAACTATGAAAATATCTTAAAATCAATAAAAATGCATTTATTATAAACGTTAGTCTTTAACACCTATCACTGTATATCACCATTCAAACATCTTTTAAAAGTTGAACAAACCCCACACAGCTCAGTGAAATGTTGACTTTATTTGATCATTTCAGTAAAAACTAACGTTCATATTTCTCTTTTTGATTATAATACTGATGAACGTTCAAAACAAAGCACTTTGGCAACTTACCACATACATTTTAAAATGCTTAATAAGCACCGTAACTTTCATGATATAATTTCTCCGTCATAATCGTTTGTGTCCGTGAACGGCCGACTGTTGTGTGACGTCAAATGCTGCGGCTGCAAGGCATTGTGGGGCAGCATTTTCTCCTCTCCTTTCGGTTAGACAGGTTCAGTGGTTCCTAAGCTAAAGGAGGTTATAAATGAAGTTTGAAACCTCCTTTCCTATCATTCTAGAGAATTCGAACGGCACTTATCATGGCTGCCACTGAGGGACTTCCGGGTCATTTCACTCGGTTAGGAGGTAATATATGGTATATACACCAGTTTAATTTAAAAGAAAACATTGCATCACTGAAAGGTTGACACTTCTATCTCTTTCACACACACACACACACACACACACACACACACACACACACACACACACACACACACACACACACACACACACACACACACACACACACACACACACACACACACACACACACACACACACACACACACACACACACACACACACACACACACACACACACACACACACACACACACACACAGATTATTTTTGAGTGTATTTATTTGGCCATTTATCAAACTGAAAATGAAAATCCATCGAATTAAATGTCAAGTTTAAGATTGCAAGAATGTTCCTTCAGGTAAGTTTGACAATAAGGTAGTGTTTATAAGACAAAGCTTATACATGAGGATCATATCATTTTCTTATTCTTAAACATTCTGGATAATAAAAACCCAACACTGTAGAATAGTTGAGCAGTCCCACGTCACTTTTTCCCCTCTATCATAATAATGTGGTACCCAAACTTTGTCTTGACAGGAGGGTCTGTGTAGACTGGTTTATCCATAGAACTGACAGGTAGGGCAAATGCCGCCTCCTGGAAAGGTCCAACCATTGATCCTCGCGTCATCCACCCCAGATCACCCTGTCATGAATAATACAATCATTAATAAAACACAACGTTTGCAACAGACATTAGTGCCAAGCCTGGACACATGTAAGTAAGACATGAGAAACAAAGGGGTTCGAGAGATAACAGTAGCAACTTTGAGTAATGCAGGAATTCCAAAACAACATATTTTTAAGGCTTTTAACTAAAAGCCTTACAAATATGCTTAGGTCACAGATAAGGATTTAAGGCAAAAGTCTGTTTGTACAGTTCTGCTTCAAACAAATAAAAAAATGCACATGGTTTCACTGAGTAACAGCTTATACACACTGTATATGTTCTGCTGTGAATTCATGTGAAATATGTAAAGAATTGATTAAAAAAATTGCGCATTTGGTCTTATTTGTATAATGAGTATTGGGGACTATTCGCCAGTCTGAAATTATTCACCTATGAAGACTAATTGTGAGGTCGAAGCCTGTAGATCATATTTATAATCTTCGATATTTATCACCACCAATAAGGATGAATTTAGTCTTGAATTAAATACAGTCATAATAATGTGATGTACATTCATTAACAAACAAAGAACATTGAAGTTAGGTCTTATAGTCAATAATGGGATCATTTGAATTAAGTTGGGTGCATGTTCTTACTCCTTGTCTCGCTTTGTCTTCACTGAATTGTGATGCTACTTCACTGAAACGGACTCCAGCCTTCAGTTTCTCCATTGCCTCCATGCATTTCCCATGTTTTTCACAGAGGATGTGGCGAACCTGGGTTTATATACAGGTCATAGAAGGCAGTTAGACTTCTAGAAATAAACTCTGGTTTATTCGCTGTCGTAAGAAAGCAGATAAAGCATCCCATTGGAGATAAAACAAGATGCCTGAAAGATAGCTTGTGACAAACATCGTCATCATTATATACAGGACTGTCTCAGAAAATTAGAATATTGTGATAAAGTTCTTTATTTTCTGTAATGCAATTAAAAAAACAAAAATGTCATACATTCTGGATTCATTACAAATCAACTGAAATATTGCAAGCCTTTTATTATTTTAATATTGCTGATTATGGCATACAGCTTAAGAAAACTCAAATATCCTATCTCTAAATATTAGAATATCATGAAAAAGTATACTAGTAGGGTGTTCAACGAATCACTTGAATCGTCTAATTAACTCGAAACACCTGCAAGGGTTTCCTGAGCCTTGAAAAACACTCAGCTTGGTTCAGTAAACGAAATCACAAGTATGGGGAAGACTGCTGATCTGACTGCTGTCCAGAGGACCGTCATTGACACCCTCCATCAGGAGGGTAAGACACAAAAAGAAATTTCTCAAAGAGCAAGCTGTTCACAGAGTGCAGTTTCAAAGCACATCCACAAAAAGTCTGTTGGAAGGGGGAAATGTGGCAGGAAACGCTGCACAACCAAGAGAGATGACCGCAGCCTTAACAGCATTGTGAAGAAGAGTCGCTTCCAGAATTTGGGGGAGCTTCAAAGACAGTGGACTGAAGCTGGAGTCCAGGTATCAAAAGTCACTGTTCACAGACGTGTCCGGGAAATGGGCTACAATAGCCGTATTCCCATGGTCAAGCCACTTCTGAACTCAAGACAACGGAAGAGGCGTCTGACTTGGGCTAAGGAAAAGAAGCACTGGACAGTTGCACAGTGGTCCAAAGTCCTCTTTTCAGACGAAAGCAAGTTTTGTATTTCATTTGGAAGTCAAGGCGCCAGAGTCTGGAGAAAGGCTGGAGAGGAGCAAAATCCAAGTTGCTTGAAATCCAGTGTGAAGTTCCCACAGTCAGCGATGGTTTGGGGAGCCATGTCAGCTGCTGGTGTTGGTCCACTGTGTTTCATCAAGCCCAGAGTAAATGCAGCTGTGTACCAAGAGATTTTAGAGCAGTACATGCTTCCGTCTGCTGAAAAGCTCTATGGAGATGAGGAATTCATTTTCCAGCATGATCTGGCACCTGCCCACAGTGCCAAAACCACCAGTAACTGGTGTACTGACCATGGCATTACTGTCCTCGATTGGCCTGCAAATTCCCCTGACCTGAACCCCATCGAGAATATGTGGGGTATTGTGAAGAAGAAGCTGAAAGACACCAGACCCAACAATGCTAATGAGCTAAAGGCCGCTATTGAAGCATCCTGGGCATCCATAACACCTCAGCAATGCCACAGGCTGATTGCCTCCATGCCACGCCGCATTGATGCAGTAATCCGTGCAAAAGGATTCCCAACCAAGTACTGAGTGCATTAATGGACATTTTCAAATGTTTGATTGTGTTTTGCTGTTATAAATCTTTTTTTTTTACTTGGTCTGAGGAACTATTCTAATTTTTTGAGATAGGATTTTTGAGTTTTCTTAAGCTGTATGCCATAATCAGCAATATTAAAATAATAAAAGGCTTGCAATATTTCAGTTGATTTGTAATGAATCCAGAATGTATGACATTTTTGTTTTTTTAATTGCATTACAGAAAATAAAGAACTTTATCACAATATTCTAATTTTCTGAGACAGTCCTGTACATGAAAACATTTAAAAGTTGAAAACAGGTATTATGCTCTTCATTGATTCACCTCCTATTTTATTTATCATAAATGATGCCTAAGTGCATAATCTGTTACCGATTAATTAAACTAAATCATTTATTTGCAGCCTTCTCGTCTAAACACGTAATTAAGGTATGATGAAGGGCAGGGCAGACAGACACCCATCTGCATACCTTCACAGCAGTGCCTCCCTTTGGTGCTTTCTCCTTCTTATCAGCGTCTGCACTTCCTGAAGCTGCTCCTACACAGTAAAACGAGTCAGAACACTACCACAGTTAAAACCAAAACACACAATTGCAGCGATAAATATAAAGACTTTATATTTAGTGAGATAAATGTATGTTATATTAATAGTCGTTTGCTTCAACAGGCTAGTTAATGTGGCTGACTTTAAGCCAACAGCAGTGGTAACACGTTATTTTCCAAACATAGCTGACTAACCTTTTTCGCCCTTTTTGCCACCTTTTCCTTTCGGTGGCATTTTAGATTAAAGTTTGTAGTAATCAAAACTAAAATAACTGCAATAGCGTACGTGCTTGCTATGTTGTGATGGACGTGCGCAGGTCTTCTTCTTTAGCTAGATATTGGTAGATTACCCTCATTAGACGTCCATACCGCTCCCTAGTGGACTGTACCGTGTCACATCATGCAGCTACAATACTGGACACAGCATAGCTGTACAGCTGTACCTTAATCTAAATAATTCAAATCATTTATTTCTTTATCATGAAAAAAAAATTCAACACAGTTTTATTTTGTTCATGTCATAACAATGTTGTTATTTATTTAATAGGCACATTTCATTGATTTTGTAGATGCAGCAACATTAATATACTGCTTGCACTTTATACACTTTTGACAATTTTTATAACAAAAGTTGTATAGTTAAATTAAAATGCTACCCAGCAGAAGATAAAGTCATTTCAATTATTTCCACCTTTACCAGCTTTTATATACACATCAATATTATGATTAAAAACATATAATATATGGTTGTATAATGGGACAATCTGCATAATGAGTACTTTTACTTTTGGTATAATTGCACTGTTGTCACATTTTTTAGATGAAGCTTTACTACATAAGGTCAACAAACTTTACATTTTACAAAACAACTTGCTTATGATAAACATAGCTTTGATTCCTCAAAATGTCCTACCTATAAAGTATTTTTTGTCTTTTCAACCAAAATGTAATAGATTGAACATTTTCAAAATTTCTTCTGGTATTTCTAGCTTTACTTATGTACAAGATCTGAGTACTTATCACACCTCTGGCCCCAAATCTGTGTATCTACCGTCCATTTGTTTTTCTTTATTAAAGGTGGGGTAGGTAATTTTGGAGAAACCAGACCTCGAGTGCGCTAGAATATGAAAATACACAGCCGTAAAAAATCTGCCACTTCCTTACAAAGCCCCTCCTCCAACACACACGAACACGCACATGACCAATGAGGGCACGAGACAAGTTTGTGCACAGATGGAAGGCTGACAGGCAGGTAGGCCATCCAGTTATTTTAGCCCGGCCGGCTAAAATGATTGGTCGTGCTTTTTACAGCGCTACGGCTTCCACAGATGACATTTTTTGATGCTTTTTTTGTCAAAGCACTTGAGATATTCATTTCTATCGGGATGTTAAGAGCATTCCATGGAATATAACAAAAAGTGTATCTTGAGCCGGTTTTCTCAAACTTACCTACCCCACCTTTAAACAAGTTTAAAGATGTTTTGCACAGCCTCCTATTCATATCTTTGGACGTCCTCCACTAGCTGTTTTATTGTAGAGATCACTACAGAATTTAGTGGCAATTTCTTACATTACTTTATATGGTAAAACCAAATGATGATATTATACTGAGGAAAACAGTTTGGTCAGCTCAACCTGTTGTATCCCACGGTAGCTTCCTGCCAAGGTAGCTTCCTGCCAAGGTCGTATTTGAACAATGAGGCTATTGCTCCTTATGAGAGCATTGTAAGATAACAGTTAGGAGAAGGTGTTATCTCTTTCCTTTTGCACAGCAACAGTCCTCTATAAATCACACACACATTTCCTTCTGGGTCCACTCCTACAAACCACTTTGTATTTTGCATGACCTGTACCTACAAGCTTGTATACAGAATTACTAAGAAAACTCTGTTTGCTTTCACCAGTTTATTATTGATTACTCTAATTGTACATCTTTTCAGTATTGACGAGGTTAAAATATCCACAACAGACTTGGTGTCAGAAGTGGGATCTCTGAAAGCTCCGTCGGGGACGATCAAGGATGCTGGTGGTCGCGCCGGGATCCTCGGATTCTCCTCTACCTCGACAGAAAAGTGTTATGGGACAAGAGGACCAGCGCCTGGGTGAAACCGATTGACTTCACAAGATCGAATGAACTCAATTCATCTAAAATATCTGGTGAGATTTAGAATTTCTAAATCGTTTAAAAGTAAAACGTAAATAAGCTCCATGACATCTGCAGTGGGTTGCTAACCGCAAAAGAGGATAGGCCTACTAGCAATATCCGACGTAAATAAAGTTACGGCCAGGGTTTTGTGATTTTGTGCTGGTGAAACAAATATAAGATCACCGACGGGTGAAACGTGCCTGATCAACACGAAAGGAAAAATAGTTTTGTGATTTGTACGTGGAAACAAATATAAGAAGTAAGGGGGCTGAGGCCCCAGCGGGGCCCATAGTGGATGGCATGCGAGACAAATATGGTGAAGACAGCTTATCAGAGTTGGAAATATGGACGGAAATGTTCGTATTTCCAAAGGGAGGTTCTTTGAGTAAAAAGTAAAAATTAAAGACCTAAAGGAAAAATTACAAGTTCATGAGTATGAGGAAGCAAAATAAAGTAAAAGTAAAAGACTTAGGAAAAATAGAAAGTCACAGAAAGTGTTTGAAATATTGGGAGGCAGAATGTTGCAAAAGGTTAGCCTGAGTGTTAAAAAATATATATATTAAGGTTGGAAATGAATGTGAAGAAAAGAAGGAAAAGAAAGAATTTCCAAAACCATGTAAACCGCAGACATCGCTGTATCCTTCTATTGCAGGCCTGAATGACCCTCTCCTCGACTCTGGGTATCCTTTCCCTCCCCCGGCGTACAACCCTGGCAATCCGGCTGGCCCACCTCAACCAACACCCCCGCCGATACAAGCCCCAGCCATGCAGTCAGCAGACATCAGGCCCAAGTATTCCGGGACAACAGCGGGATAAACGAACCCGATGCCCTAGGGGGCCAAGCGGGCGTTTGGGAGACACACCTCAGTAAGGTCTTCCTCAACGGACTCACAGCCACAGCGCAAGCCGCGTAAGAATGCTGGCTGCTCACAAAACCGAAGGAGAGGCAGAGGAGGTTTCCGAAGCAGAGGACGAGAAGCAAGACCTTCAAACGACGAAAGATGTTTCAAGTGTGGCAGTGTTGAACATTGGATCCGGGACTGCCCACAGAAAAATGGCAAAAAAAAAGAAAGGGAAGTGATACACACATACATTATGCAAGCTATTGATAGAATAGAGCCTGCACCTACACACCTATGACGAAATCTCATTTAAGAACTGTCCTACACTCACACAGACAATTATGGGCACTGATTTAACTTTTCTGGTTGACTCAGGGGCCACACACTCCATGGTAAAAATGGCAGATTTGCCAAAATGTAAATGTAGTGATATTTATCCACTCAATAGGAGCAGCAGGTGTAAGCGGCAGGTGTAACTATGAAGGAGAAGTTTTCAGTACCAGTCCAGTGTAAAGATAACGGTGATGACAGCCACCCAGTCAAACACAGTTTCCTTCTGTAATCTGTCTGCCCTATACATAGTAAATGCCCAGTAACGGCAGAGATTTGATCCTCCGGTTTGGCCATTTCTACAAATGAGGGTCTAAAAGTCAGACGACCATCCCCTACGATGGTCCAAAAACTCTAATTTGACAAGGAATTGTGGTTTCTGTATCAATGGCTTGCTACATTTCCTGATTCTCAGAAACTGTTGCGTTTGGCCCGTCAACTTGTCCCCTCACTGGCTGTGTTTATGGAAGCTCCTCATTTAAATTGCACTGCTAGCGTTTCTGATGATACATGCAAACACTATTATGAACAGTTTCTGTTGGAATGGGTGAATGACGAAATCATGCTTAAAACTCACTACGCAGTGCTATTTCTGTCACACTCACACAACACAAGCTGTATCAAATCCCAGGGGCGGTCCCGCACATTTCACTAGCAAGGGGCCCCACTGATAAATGAAGGGATTTGGGTCCACTCGTTAAAGATTGGGAGTCAGTCACTGATTGGGCACCTACACACACAGAATATGTCATGTACTCTATGTCACGTGACGTGTATAAAATGAAAACTTGCACGAACGTAGCCGTTCTGTGCACATTGCTATTGGTTGAGGATGATGACGTTGGTGATGCCACTTTTCCCGCCTTTATGGGTAATTCTCATATTTCTGAGCTTCCTGCCGCACTTTCAGATGTGCCACACTCACTCTGGGCAGCTCACAAATATGACGTAGTTTTAATCCGCTCTGCTGAACCTGTTGTTATCCCCCCTAAGTATACCTACCGCTCAAATCAACCCCAGTACCCATTAAAAACGTACCCATTACCTCCCTGCTTAAACAAGGCGTTATTATTGCATGTAATAATTCTCCAGTCCGCACTCCTGTTTTTCCGGTTAAAAAGATCCGTGACAAAGCCCCTGAGAATGGAGATTTGTGCAGGATTTACGAGCTGTAAATGAAGCCGTACATGCAGCTCGTTCCAAATCCTTATCTCATTCTCTCTCAGGTTCCAGCCTCTGCAGCATTTTTCACTGTTGTAGACTTCTCAAATGCATTTTTCAGTTTCCCTGTACAAAAACACAGTCAATTTTGGCTCGCATTTGAATATGATGGTAAGCCATGCACATTCCAACACGTTCTCACTCCCAACCCGTCACATGTTGACGGTCGGTCAGGGCCCCTCCCCGTCACTGTATTACGCACAGGGTACCCCTTGAGAGTCAGTTTTCAACGGGCAGGGCGTCCCATTGACTTGCATAGAGCTCCCTGAACGTTGGTAATAGACGTGTCAGGGTTTGAGTTTTGTTGTGTCTAGTTGTGGGGTTATTTTGCTTTTCTGTTCTCTCTGTCATGTTTTCCTCCTTGTTTCTTGTCGGATCCTTCTCCCTGTGTTTTCCTTCCTGTCGTTAGTTTCGCTGGTGTGTCTAATTGTCTGATTGTGTTCACCTGTTGCCCTTGTGTTTCTCCTTCCCTGCCCGGCTGTTTCTCGTCTCGTGATTACCCCTCCCTGTATTTAGTCTTGTCTCTTCCTGTGTTCGGTGTCGGTTCATTGTTTGTTTGTCCTCCCTTCACGTCACGTCTCATGATTTTCTCTCCAGTCTTCCTCCATGTTTTTCACGGTCAGTTTTTATGTTATTGTTTTCCTGGGCTACCGTTTGATTCATGCCATGTTTTTGTGATCAACTTTGCAATAAAGCTCGCTTTTTGTTTTCTAGACCAACCTACCTTTTTTTGTAGTCTGCTTTTGGGTCCTACCTTTCCCATACCGTAACAGAATGAACCGACCAACTTTGGACTCAGCAGACTCTGATTATTTTGTTCTACAGGCGGAATGTCTTGGGTCCTCTGTGGAATACATTTTTTATACTTGGAATGGCGCCTCATCTAGACGGGGCGTTGAAGGAGGCACATCAGGAGGTTGCTCGCAAGTCCTGGCTGAGGAGCATGTTGTCTGAGTGGCTACAACTTTTCACAAGTTGTCCTGAGGACTTGTCCGAAGCCTCTAACCCTTTCCTGGGATATGACCAGGGCTTGGGAGGCCCACGAATCCTCCGAAGAATCTCTAGGAGACGCAAGACCAAGATTCCAGCCCGTGCTCCAGTGGTTCCTGGTGCCGGCCCACACAGCCATGTTTCCGGCTCCAGAATCGGCCAATACAGCCATGGTTCTGGCCCCAGTTCTGGCCCCAGCATTCATGGTTCCAGCCTTAGTCCTTGCCCCAGCAGCCATGGTCCCAGCCTCAGTTCTGGCCCCAGGAGCCATGGTTCCGGCTCCAGAACCGGCCCACAAAGCCATGGATCCGTGCACCAGTACCGGCCCACACAGCCATGCTTCCGTGCTCCATTACCTGGCTTACACAGCCAGGGCCCAGGCTTCTGTTCCGTGCCCAACAGCCATGGTTCCGGCTCCAGAACTTGCTCTCCGGCCGACGCCAGCTCCCCGTGTCCTGTCGGCGTACCCGCCGACTCCAGCCCCTCGTCTCCTGTTGGCTCTCCGGCCGACGCCAGCTCCCCGTGTCCTGTTGGCGTACCGGCCGACGCCAGCTCCCCGTGTCCTGTCGGCATTCCGGCCGACTCCAGCCCCCCTTGTTCTGTCGGCGAACCGACCCTCTCAAGTCTCCTCTCGTGTTCCCTCTCAGGTCCCCTCTCGAGTCTCTTCTAGAGTCCCCGCTCAAGTTCCCTCTCGAGTCCCCGCTCAAGTTCCCTCTCGAGTCCCCTCTCAAGTCACCTCTCGAGTTCCCTCTCAAGTCTCCTTTCAAGTCACCTCTCGAGTTCCCTTTCAAGTCCCCTCTCGAGTCCCCTCTCAAGTCACCTCTCGAGTTCCCTCTCAAGCCTCCTTTCAAGTCACCTCTCGAGTTCCCTCTCCAGTCACCTCTCGAGTCTCCTCTCGAGTCCCCTCTCAAGTCAACCCTCCAGTTCCCTCTTGAGCCCCCTCTCAAGTTCCCTCTCAAGTTCCCTCTCAAGTCCCCTCTCAAGTCCCCTCTCAAGTCACCTCTCGAGTCTCCTCTCAAGTCACCTCTCGAGTTCCCTCTCTCGAGTCCCCTCTCAATTCCCCTCTCAAGCCCTCTCTCGAGTGCCCTCTCTCGAGTTCCATCTCAAGTCCCCTCTCCAGTCCCTACTCAAGTCCCTTCTCTAGTCCATAGTCAAGTGCCGTTGGAGGTTCCGCTGGGGGTCCTGCCAACTCCATGTCCTGTCCCGTTGGGGGTCCCGCCGACTACTCTTCTGCCGGGGGTCCTGCCAACCCTGTGTCCTGTCCCGTTGGAGGCCCCGCCAACTACTGTCTCGCCGGGGGTCCTGCCAACCCAATGTCCTGTGCCGTTGGGGGTCCAGCCGACACCTGTTTTGTGCGGAGGCCTGCCAACTCCATGTCCTGTGTCGTTGGGGGTTCCGCTGAGGGTCCTGCAAACTCCATGTCCTGTTTCATTGGGGGTTCCACCGGATTTCCTGCCAACACCTGTTCCTGTCCTGTTGGGGTTTCTGCCGACACCTGCTCCGCCGGATTTCCTGCCAACACCAGATCCTGTCCTGTTGGGGGTCCCGCCGACACGTGCTACGCCGAGGGTCCTGCCGACACCAGCCCTTGCTCCGTCGGGGGTCCCACTGACGCCGGCCCATGTTCCGTCCAGGGTCCCGTCTTCGCCTGAGACCTCCTCCTCAAACTCTGCCTTGACCCCGGGCCGTCCGCCCGAGAGCCCCTCAATGACCTGTGCCTTTCCTGGGCTGTCAATCCAGACCCATCCTCTGGACCTGCTCCACCCACCCTGTTGGAGATGTTTGACTTTGTGTAGGGTTTGAGTTTTATTGTGTCTAGTTGTGGGGTTATTTTGCTTTTCTGTTCTCCCTGTCATGTCTTCCTCCTTGTTTTCTTGTCGGGTCCTTTTCCCTGTGTTTTCCTTCCTGTCGTTAGTTTCCCTGGTGTGTCTAATTGTCTGATTGTGTTCACCTGTTGCCCTTGTGTTTCTCCTTCCCTGCCCGGCTGTTTCTCGTCTCGTGATTACCCCTCCCTGTATTTAGGCCCCGGCCCCACGAGGACACATACGGCTAAACGCATAGGATTAACGCAAACGCAAAAAAGCTTCCGTCCACACGCAATATTCACTGGATAGTGTCTGTCCACACGAGACAGCTCCGTTTAGCTCCAACCGCTGGAGAAGCTGCAGTAGATATGCAGGAGCCTGTACGTGGCTTTTCCTCCACAAAAGCAGCAAAGAAGCATGATTGTCATGGTTGCACTTCTGTTTATTCTCCGCGGTGGGGGCCGAGGGAACCGGGCAGAGTTTTTCGCCAGTCAACGTGTATTAAAGTTTTAATCTTCCAGACAAAATGATAAAAGTGCCAGTCAAAGTTCTTCTTTGCTATTTATTGAGCTTTAAAACAAATGAATAACGACTCTATATAATATAATAATAAAATACATGGAGCCTCTCTTTTTCCTCCCTCTCTTCGGACAGCGTCAGTGTCTGTCTCATGCAGCAGCTGATCCAGTAATGAGTGACCCTGCCGACAGTAAAAATAAACATATTTATAACTACTTTAGGTAGTTTGGGAGGTAATTAAAATAGCTAAGGGTGATGATCTGACTTGAAGTGTGTGTTTTGCTGCATCACAGCGGGAGGAGCTGCAGGTGAGCAGAGCTGTGTGTCTCCGTCCTGTCAGATTAGACTTCACTCGCGTTTATGTCCATATTGAGAGAAAGATAAATAATCTGAATTCAGTGTGCAGTTTACTTTGACACGGGGGTGAGCAGCAGAGGTGGGGAGAGGCGGGGCTATTGCGTCAGCATTATCAGAAATGATCGTATAGGACGCACACATGGAGCTGTTGGACCCCCCAGAGCGTTGCGTATGCCGTTCTATCCACCTTGGGACCCGTTATCGTTTCCGCAGTTGTTTACTGTCATATTCGGTCGTCCTCGTGTGGCCGAACGGGCTACATGACACTAAACAGTAACGCAAAGGACCGTTTTCGTCCTCGTGGGGCCGGGGCCTTAGTCTTGTCTCTTCCTGTGTTCGATGTTGGTTCATTGTTTGTTTGTCCTCCCTTCACGTCACGTCTCATGTTTTTCTATCCGGTCTTCCTCCAGGTTTTTTACGGTCAGTTTTTATGTTATTGTTTTCCTGAGCTACCGTTTTATTCATGCCATGTTTTTGTGATCAGCTTTGCAATAAAGCTCGCTTTTTGTTTTCTAGACCAACTTACCTTTTTCTGTAGTCTGCTTTTGGGTCCTACCTTTCCCATACCGTAACAAGACGAGTTGGGATCGCGGCGAAATGCTTTCTGCAGATCCATTCTCACAGCGTTTATCAACCTTTTTCTTACGCAATATCAAGCCACACTTATTGTTTTTACTTCTTTATTTTAATTGAATACTGTAGGACTTTTGTTGCCGTCAGTTATGGGGAGAGTAGGGGCTCAGAATACTGAAATCTGTATTGTTTCATCGTTTTTTCCTTCTGTATTCTTTTCTAAACCACACACTGTTATTTACTCAACAATAGCACATAATTATCTTTGTGTTTATTTATTTGTTTGATTAATAAACACAAGTTGGAGTCCGTCAGGACCGAGGGTCGGAGCAGCTCATAGTAGTTGCTTTAGAGAATTTTAAACCTGGAAGTAAGTATTCTCTCCGCTTCCCCGTGATAGTCCTCAAGCTCTGTGATTTGGATGTTTGAGTGTGCGCCGAGGGTTACGCCGAGTGTCGAATAGCACTTTCAAATGGGATGGAACCACGGCAGACTGTCCAAAACTGGATTTGAACGGGTCCACCCCCCCACCCCGTCCCTATTGTGTGTTTCGCAAAATGTTCTATTTCACGTCTCTACTGGGAATTGTAGTTTTAAAAGATGTTTTCGTATTTCCCATAATAACAAGTTGCCAGTATTAAACTGTGTATATCCCTGGAGGTTTAGAGGACAGGAAACACTTACATTTAAAACATATAATTAATAAATGGGTGAAAATTGCTTTTGCCCATAATGGGCAGCATTAATATATGCCCACATGACAGCTAACGGTACGTCCACACAGCAGCTTTAAAAGAATCTTCCAAAGCTTCCAACGCTTCTCTGCCCATTGACTTTGAATGGGAGTGACGTCACTTTGCCTCGCATTTCGCCGAACTGCATTGTGGGGAAGCAAAGCGAAGATTTACAGGATTTTCAGGATTGAAAAGTGGAGCAATGTTCAACATTTGAAGCTGAGGTGGAAGCGTCAGCCAATCAAATCCCGTTTATGCAAATCTGACAGTACAAGCGCTAGCCAATCAAACCGCGTGCAAGCTGGGAGAGCCAGACCGCAGTTCATTTCCTCATATTCCAAACGAGAAATTACGCTAGCAAATCACCCGGTTCTTTACGACCAGAACTATTTACCGGGATACAAACCGGAGGAACCAGGCATGGAGGGAGGTGGCAGAGACAGTGGGTGAAACTGGTAGGTTTTCGCCTGTTTGGGGAGTTTATATCCAGTTCACTTCGTTTTAACATTGCTATTGCTTTGTATGTCGGGGCGGGAGATTCATGTGATCGGTTGTTGGTCGCGTTGCTCGCAAAAAATCCCCAAGCTTTCAGACACACCCACCTCCAAGATTTTCAAGATTTTTTCAAAGCTAGTGTGTGGACGAGGCGTAAGGTCAGAGCTTCATTTAACAGCTTGTCTTATGTTTGTGACCACTCCTGTTGTTCATTGATAAGCCTTGAAACATGCACTTGTCAAGGTTCAGAGGCAAATTTTGCAAATATTGCAGTAGCCATAGATCGTCTTAAGATAAGATATACGTACTTTATGTATCCCAAGTTGGAAACATTTGCGTTACATCAGCAGCGTTAAAAAAATGTTGGAGGTGCAACGCTAGAGGTCTATGAAGGTCTATGGGACGCCCTGCCCGTTGAAAACTGACTCCCAAGCGTACCCTGTGTTATGCGAAGTGCGTTGCGGTGGAGATTCAATAGAACTCAGTAGTAGACAGCTTCCTTTTAGCCTTCATTAGGCATATTTATTTATCGTGGTAGGAGAGATGCGGTTGTGCTGCCGCTCAGCTCTCGATCCAAACAACATCTAAACGGATAAGGTAAAGGCCACATGTAGTGCAAGGTATAGTCAGTGACGTCACGTCCTGGACGCACTGCAGACAACATTGCCCTCTGTAGGACACAATAAGCAAGGGCGCACGTAATTGTACAACATTTAACACCCCCACTCGATCCTAGCTTAGTGTGGTACATTTTCATAACAGAATACAAACAAAAGAAATATTCTCCCCATTTGGCCTTCAATACAAAATAAACAACAAAAATACAATGGCACATATATGCATTTCTTGCACTTTAAGTGCCAAACAAATACTGAGCAAACTTTTTCAGTTGTAGCTTAGTGGCTGGTTTTGTCATTAGGTCAGCTACCATGTTATCAGTAGGACAATATTCCAAAGATATCCTCCCACTGTTCACAGTTTCTCGGATAAAGTGATATTTAATATCGATATGTTTGCACCTCTGCCGATTTACTGGATTTCTTGCAAGTGCAATAGCTCCTTGGTTGTCATCATAAACCTTGGTTTGCACATATTGATACTCATCAATACCCTTGAGTAGCTGTTGTAAATACATACACTCCTGTATGGCTGACGCTAAGGCCATGTATTCTGCCTCGCAGGTAGACAGTGCAACTGTTGGTTGTTTTCTACTCTTCCAATGAGAGAGCTTCTCTCACTCAGACTGGCACAGTACCCTGTGGTGCTACGTCTGTCTGTAACCTCTGAGGCCCAGTCTGCATCACTATGGACTATTAGGCCCAGTTTACCTGCGTCATCCTTTTTAAAGCATAATCCACGGTCTGTTGTACCCTTAAGATACCTGAACACATGCTTCACAGTGTTCCAATGCTCTTCACTTGGTTCAGCAAAATGCTGGGAAAGTTTACTGACCACAAAACTTAAATCTGGTCTAGTGCATGTAGCCAAATAGATCAGACTTCCTACTGCCTCTCTATACATCCTTGGCTCTTCCATTTTTTCAGCATTTTCTGTGTATTCAAGTTTAGACTCACATGGGGTTTCTCTGACCCTACAATCTTGCATTCCAAATCTGGAGAGGTTTTTGTTCACATACCTTTCCTGTGACATTGTGACTTGACCCTCTGACTGGTTAAAATCTATACCAAGAAAATTGTTTAATTTCCCCAGGTCTTTCATTTTAAACCTATCATTGAGCATCATTTTGACACTTTTCAGAACCTCCTCATTGTTAGCAGCAATTATCAGATCATCAACCCATACAATCAGAATCACTTTTTTGTTTTGTTTTTCCCTTGTGTATTGACAGTGATCAGCAGGATTTTGTTCAAAACCATTTTCAGTGAGATATGCATGTAACAGAGCATTCCAGTTTCTGCCTGACTGCTTTAGACCATATAGGGACTTCTGTAATTTGCATACCAACTTTTCTCCAGTTTTTGACTTTTTCTCATAACCTTCAGGTTGTTCCAAATAGACCTCACAATCAATGGGTGCATGCAGGTATGCAGTTTTCACATCCATTTGGTGTAAAACTAAATCTTCCTGCACTGCCTTTTGCATGACAACTCTCACAGTTGTCATGTCAGCTGTAGGTGAGAAAGTTTCCTCATAGTCAATGCCTTGTTTTTGGCTGGAACCTTTTGCAACAAATCTTGCCTTATACTTGTCTGACCCATCAGTATCACACTTGAGAGTATAGACCCACCTACCCCCCACTGCCTTTTTGCCAAGAGGCAACTGGGTGATCTTGAATGTGTCATTCTCTTCTAGTGACTGCATCTCATCATTCATTGCATTGATCCACTGCCGTGACTTGGTTGACCCTATGGCCTCCTTGTAATTTTGTGGTATGTCACAAACTGCTCTATAACAAGAGTCTACACATGTTACCAGTTGGTCTACTGTATCCTCAGTCTCATAATCCTGTAAGTGCATTGGCTTTCTCCTAGCTCTAGGTGGGTTCTTTCTAGCCTCACTCTCAGTGCATGGCTGTTCACATTCAGCCACAGAAACATCACCCTGAACACTTTGACCTGATGCATTTCACATTCTTTCCTCAACATTTTCCTCATTGTCAAGGACCCTGGGGTGTACCTCTCCATCCTGACATTCAATGTGTGACCCAGGTGTCTGTGTTTCTTTCTCTTTGGCTGTCTTGTTTGTGAATTTCACCAACCTGTGTTTTTGGACCTTATCTGTGTCTGGACAGTACACAAGATAAGCTGGACTGTTCTTATCATATCCAATAAAAATGCCCTGCTCACATCTGGAATCTAACTTCCCCTTCTCTTGTGTGTAGGCAAAACACACAGATCCACATTTCTGAAGTTTGGACACGTCTGGCTTCTTGCCTGTGAGCATCTCATAAGGTGTTTTCTTTGAGCGATTACTGTAACACCTGTTTCTTACATAGGCTGCCGTCTGTACAGCATAATTCCACAGTGTGTCTGGCAACTTACTGTCTAACAGCATACACCTGCCCATTTCATAGAGGTTTCGCCAACCTCTCTCTGCTGTGCCGTTTTGGTGAGGTGAATAGGGTGCAGATGTCTCATGTCTAATCCTATTTTTGGTTAACAGTGATTTGAATTCTCTATTAGTAAATTCGCCACCGTTGTCTGAACGTAAACATTTTACTTTTCCACAAGGTGCTGAGTCTGCCAAGAACCTCTCTGTGGCATGTATTGCATCACTTTTGGATTTGAGAAAATAAACAGTTATGGCACCCGAATAGTCGTCCGTAAAATACTGTGCATATTTGTGCCCTTCTAAGCTTGGGGTTCTCATGGGACCGGCTAAATCAGTGTGGACCAGCTGTAAAGGTTCTGTAGCCTTTCTGTCTGGTTCCCTATTCCTTGTCTGGGTGAATTTTCCTTTTGTACAAATTTCACACAGCTGTGCAGGCCTGACTGGACTGCCTCTTATCTCCATGCCTTTTACCACACCCAGTAACTTTTGTACATCCTCATAATTGCAATGTCCCAAAATGTCATGCCAAGTTTGCATGTCGTGGCAAACATTACATTTATCAACATTTTTCTGAACAGTTGGCAAGTAAAACAGATTACCACTTTCATGGAAGTCAAACCTGTTGTTACCACTCTTGGTGATCATGTGGCTGTCCCCCTTCTTGAAAGTGACTGTCGCTCCTCCATTTGTTGCTCTTGCCACTGAGAAGATATCGTGTGGATATGTCGGCATATACAGTGCCTCATGCAGCTGTGCTCTGTGCTGACGTCCATCGTTGTCTAGCAGATAGATCAGCGCTGTCCCTCTGCGTTGCGCCATCCCACTGCATTTGGTCCCATCCGCCAGCTCGATTGAATGGGTGTCGGGCTGGAATGTGTTGTCAAAGCTCTTGAACTTGGCGATATCGTTCACTATGTGGGATGTCGCTCCGGCGTCCACCATGATGCCCTTCTTCTTTACGTTGGCTGATGGCCTCTCGCTGTTTGCCTGCTTGGCCATGAAGCAATGATCCTCGTCGCCGTTGTCCTCCTCTTCTTCCTCTGCAACCTTCCTGGCTCCGTCTTCTTTTCCCTTTTTCCTGCACAGGGACTCTGTGTGTGTGTTGCTCTTGCAGTGAATGCACCACACTTTCTGGGTGCACTTGATTCTAATGTGTCCTTTTTCTCCACACTTGTAACAAGTCACTGAAGTCAGAGTGGGTTCTCCATTCTTCCTGTGTGTCTTGGTGCCTTGTCTACTTTGCCTTGTGTTAGTCTTCATCACACTGTCCATAGATCCAGTCGTCCTCATCTTCTCAGATTCTTCATAGATCCTCAGTCTTCTCTTGAAGTCTTTAAATGTAACATCATCCTCGTTCTGTGTTACATGGACAGCCAGTGGCCTGAATTAATCTGGCAGTCCATTCAAAATGGTGGCTACGAGCAGCCCATCACTCGTGTTCTCTCCTGCATCACGTAGAGCTGCAATTATATTCTCAGCCCTTATCATGTAATCAGTAACAGTTTCATTGTCTGCCATTTGTATGGTGATCAATGATGTATACAGGTTTAGAATCCTTGGCTTGCTTTTTCCTGAATAGTGCTCCCTCAATAATTTCAGGGCTTTCCTTCCATCCTCGGCGGCATCATGACTTATCAATGACAGGCTCTTATCATCCAGGGCATTCACTAACTGTGCATAACAGTCTTCATTTTTTCCTGGATCTGCAGCTAATGTGGCTTCACCCGTGGGCACTCGCAAAATAGTGTCTTTTAGCTTCAAAATGTGCAAACGGCTAAGGAATCTCGTCTCCCACAGATCATACTTATCTTCTGTTCCATCGAATAAAATCTGCTGGGATGTTCCTGCTCCGGCCATTTTTTACGTTGCATCCACGTTAACACGTCTTCTCTTTATACAGTTCACTTATCTCCAAACATTGGGTTGCGGCTTGTAGAAACACCGTGTCTTGAGTTTACGCGGGAATCTCTCAGCGCCGTCTTCATCCAGGTCCCACTAGTAGCTTCTCTTGGCTAACAGCTCGTTCTTCTGTTACCTTGTTGCTCTAGACTGGCATTCCTGGGCCCATAACCTGTTATGCGAAGTGCGTTGCGGTGGAGATTTAATAGAACTCAGTAGTAGACAGCTTCCTTTTAGCCTTCATTAGGCATATTTATTTATCGTGGTAGGAGAGATGCGGTTGTGCTGCCGCTCAGCTCTCGATCCAAACAACATCTAAACGGATAAGGTAAAGGCCACATGTAGTGCAAGGTATAGTCAGTGACGTCACGTCCTGGACGCACTGTAGACAACATTGCCCTCTGCAGGAGACAATGAGCAAGGGCGCACGTAATTGTACAACATTTAACACCCTGTCCGTAATATATTGACGGGGAGGGGCCCTGACCGACCGTCAACATGTGATGGGTTAGGAGTCAGAACGTGTTGCACATTCACACGTTTGTGCCAAGGCTACTGCGAATCTCCCACTGTGTACAACCAAGCATTGTGTACAAGTTTGGCCTCTACAAGTTTCCAAAGGCACCGCTCTCATACAATATGTTGATGACCTCATGATATGTGCACCCACAGCAGAACAGTGTGAAGCTGATACAATTTCCTTGTTAAAACACCTCAAAGCCGAGGGCCACAAGGCCAGTTTGTATAAACTTCAATATGTGCAGAAGACAGTTACATTTCTGGGTCACATCATTTCAGGGGAGGGAAAAACACTATCAGATAAGCGTAGCAGGGGTGGCCAACCCGTAGCTCTCGAGCCGCATGCGGCTCTTTGCCTAGTTTCATGCGGCTCTTCAGTTCATATCGAATTTTATATGTGTGAGTTTGGGGGAGAGACACTGACTCCTGACTAGTGTTGCACGGTGTACCGATACTTGAAAGATATACCGCGATACGCTGCCGTTAAAAACGTTACTATTCCTCCGTTTCATTAGTATGGTACTTTAAGAATGAAGGGGGAAAGTACTCGCGCTGTTTTAATAAGAGCCGTGTGTGTTCAGCGCTCTGCTTCCACTCCCTGCACTGCAGCCGGGCCTACTGTCCCGCCCCTTTCAAGCACGCTCTAAGTCCCTCCCCTCTCTCGTGCACGCGCTAGCTGCCAGAGCATGTGAGAAAACGAGAAGCATGGCTGCAAGTGGGAGTGCAACTGCTGCTGCGCCTCGGCTTGTTGACAAAAAAGAGGCCAGAAGCGAAATGTTGATGTATTTTAGCTCTGACAGTGAGGGCAAGCCTACGGACTACACGAGGCCTGTCTGTAAGAAATGTTTTAATTTTATTTAATACGAATTCTTGTCATTTATTTTATTTATTGTTCTCATTGTTTAAACGTTTGTGTTATAGTTATGGTTCTGGTGTGAAATAAAGCACAATAATTACATTTAAGACTGTTTCGAAAAAGAATCGGAATTCTTGACTTGGTATCGAAACCAAAATGTTGGTATCGTGACAACACTACTCCTGACAGTTAAACCTGATATTTAGTAGGTCTGTTAAGTATCGAATGCTGATCATTCTGAGGTAATTTGGCCGGTTAAAGTTGTTTTGGCTCGGATAAAATCGCTCTGTTACTTTCGTCCCGTGTTACTTTCGTCCCGGCTCTCGGATACGTGTGTATGTGTGGTGTCAGGTGTCAGTATGTGAGCAGTGAACCAATCACCTTTGGGGGGGGGGGAAACCTATCGTTGATTAAACATTATCCAGTGTTTCCCCTACCATTGTCTTGGAGGGGCGCCGCGCTCCGCCAACTGAGCCCCGCGTCCCCCCTGAAATTCATGGTGTTTAAATAATATATATAATTTTTTTTTTTAAATATATATATATATAGCACCAAATTGCAAATAATCTATAACTACAGTACTGTCACTTTTCACATTGAACATGTGCTCTTTTATTAAATAAACTAAACGCTTTCATTTTAAGTTGTGAGTTTAGTGTTTTTGACAATAAGAAACACTGATGCATTAATCAATAACAATAATCCACAGCTCCTCTCTCTGCTTCAGAGGATTTTAAAAATATATATCCCAATGCCACAAAAACGCATCAGTGACGTGGTTGAAATCTTGTCTCCAGAAAACAAAAAACTGAAACAAGTGGTATCAGTGACTGTGTGTTTGATGTGGCTCTTTGCAGTAACATAGACAAAATGTGGCTCTTAACCTCTGACTGGTTGGCCACCCCTGGCGTATTGCATCATTGGCTGCTCTGCCAAAACCTGTCACTAAGCGACAGATGATGTCATTTTTGGGTATGTGTTCGTACTGCAGGTCATTCATTCCTAACTATTCTCCGCTCGAACAGCCACTCCGTACAATCACACATGTCACCGGTTTGAAACCTGCAGATCGCCTTATATGGATGCCGGAAGCCGACGAGTTCATCAACATGAATCTGGCTCTCCAATCCCCTTTTACACAGGCAGTGGATGAACGCGATGGGTGTATGACCTCAGTTCTCCTTCCAGATCATGGGGGAAAACAGAGGCCTGTTGCCTATTTCTCCTCCAAGCTAGAACCTGTAGCTGCTGGCCTGCCAAAATGTCTCCATGCAGTTGCTGCAGCTGAAAAAGCTCTTAACTCCTCACGTGACATTGTAGCAGCGACGTGCAGTCAGGGGAGGCAGGGGAGGCAGAGCCTCACCTGTCATACTCCAATGTAACGGAAAAACAACTAAAGAAAAACTAAATAGTAATAATAATAATAAAATGTCTCCACTGATCTATGATGTAAGTGTGATTAATGTATGATTCCAATTGCTTTTTAAAGTCAAAATCAGCAAATTTGCCGAGCTCCGCTACAACTACGGGTAGCGATGAGAAGTGAGGCAGGGACGAGCTCTGCCTCTCGTAAGCCCACAGTAACTTGCTGGAGCGCAGGCACTAATTTAGCGTGGGCACTTATTTTGTGAGCGCGCTCAAGCCAGTTACTGTGGGGTGAGGTGAGGCACAGATGAGCTCTGCCTCACCTCAGAATGTGTCACCCCACAGAAACTGGCTGGAAAGCGGGCCCTAAGCGCATGCCTGTTACCATCTGACTGTAGGTCACCAATGTAATGTTTGTAGATCCCTTTAATAAATGTATCCTCGCCATCCATAGTCTCTAAATAACTTATTTAACGTATATATGATATTTAGGCTCGCTGGTCTCATCATATAAGGGCAATGAAAAAAGCAGCGAGAGGCAGCCATAACCTCTGCCGCACTGAAGGGGGCGCACGTGAGCCCACAGGTACTTGTTGCTACTGTTATTCTACGCAGAGACGGTAGACATAAACAACAAATTAGACTTTTGAAACTACAGGAAGATAAGGAGGACTTTTACAAAAAAACGAATAGAGATTGTTGTCCAGAAGGTTAGCATGGACTTCATCTTCAAGTCAAGGTAAGACCACAATTGTAATGAAAATGGGATCTTACTAAGAAAGAACAATCCAATATTTAGATTTTGGGTATCCTTTTGTTAAACGGTCTGTTTAAAATGAATCGAAGCATCAGACTAAAAAAGCTTTTGAAAATAACCGAATATTTTGATTAAGGTCAAAATATAATATTTGTAAATCTGACTCTGAAAGAGTCAGTGCCTCACCAGCCATGAAGCTCACCGCACGTCACTGCATTGTAGGTTATGCACCTTTGACACTGTTGGTTCCACAAGCTGTTTCTCTCATCCTCTGTGAACAGAGAACATCACACCTCTCTGCTGCACGTTATCTTAGGTATCACACATGCCTGCTAGACATGCCTAATGTAGAAGTCAAAGATGTACCACTCTGAACCTAGCATCTCTTATGCCTCTCCCAGAAAACGGTGACAAACACGACTGTGTTGCAGAGCTTCTTATTATATGTACTCCCAGACCTGACTTAAAAGATCTACCCCTGACCAATCCTGACCTCATTTTGTATGTTGATGGGTCCGCCTCTTGCAACCCTGTGGGCACTAATCGGGTGGGTTTCTCTGTTGTTTCAGATTCTGCTGTCCTCTGTTCCGGACCGCTCCCATGCCACCTCTCAGCACAAGCAGCAGAGCCGTAGCACTCACTGAGGCCTGCACTTTTGCAAAAGGCAAAATCTGTAACTATCTACACTGACTCACGTTATGCTTTCGGGGTAGTACATGATTTTGGCGCTATTTGGAAGTGTAGACAATTTTGAAAATCTGACGGAAAGCCAGTACTTAACCATGTCCTAGTTGCAGGCTTATTGGACACCATTCTGCTCCAGTCTGAAGTTGCAGTATGTAAATGCTCTGATACCACCAGCAACACTGACCCCGTCTCATTAGGAAATGTGCTAAATTGAAACATGGGTTAGACCGTGGGTTAATCCAAAAATCAGCTCCTAAATTCTAACCCTATCTCCTATTCCTTGACCTCTGAGTGAAACGTCACGGGGTTAAGGCATAGTGGATAGGAGAATTCAAAAGGACTTAGGAGAAGAGACTGCGGTACTTTAGAGAATCCGAATGCACTTTCACTATCCGACGTGTTTATGATGCGCCAGCGGACGTAATTTTGTGCGTCTGCTGCTGTGGGGAAACTATGGAAACTACAGTTTTCTATACAGCGGACTACAACATGGATGTTTAATAAGAACGACGGACTCATCTCTTCACCATGCTCTGATGCTGTTGCTCTGCTTTATGAACGTGGACAACAGAGAAACATATTCTTCATGATCAAAGTTGGAATTGAAATAAAAAATGAAAGTGAAACTTATGCTCGTCACCCTCTCCCTCCGGTCCACATTAATACAAATAATCTCAATACGTATGATTGTATGAACTATGAAAATATCTTAAGATCAATACAAATGTATTTATTATAAAAGTTAGTCCTTAACACCTATCACTGTGTAGCCTACATCACCATTCAAACATCTTTTAAAAGTTGAACAAACCCCACACAGCTCAGTGAAATGTTTACTTTATTTGATCATTTCAGTAAAAACTAACGTTCATATTTCTCTTTTTGATTATAATACTGATGAACGTTCAAAACAAAGCACTTTGGCAACTTACCACATACGTTTTAAAATGCTTAATAAGCACCGTAACTTTCATGATATAATTTCTCCATCATAATCGTTTGTTTCCGTGAACGGCCGACTGTTGTGTGACGCAAATGCTGCGGCTGCAAGGCATTGGGCAGCATTTTCTCCTCTCCTTTCGGTAAGGGAGGTCCACTGGTTCCTAAGCTAAAGGAGGTTATAAATGAAGTTTGAAACCTCCTTTCCTTTCATTTAGAGAATTGGAACGGCACTTAACATGGCTGCCAATGACGTACTTCCGGGTCATTTCACTTGGTTAGGAAGGTTCCTAAGCTAAATGGACTATTGGAACGCAACCCATGTGTCAAAAGGGGGGATGTTAGAGGCCATTAATCAACATTGGTACACAAAGGGGTTCACAGTAACAACTCAGAAGCATTGAGTTTAAGAAACACTGTCTTGTAATCGTTTGACATGTGGTCCAAATGGGTTGAAGCATTTCCGGTAAACGCACAAACAACAAATGCTGAGGCTAAAGCTTTACTAAGGGAAATTATTCCTAGATGGGGGATACCAAGCAAGATCTCTAGCGACAATGGTTCACATTTTGCTAATAAGGCCATTGCACAGATAAGAGAATACCTTGGCATGGACATCAGAAAGCATTGTGCTTACCATCCACAGAGTGGTGGTGCGGTGGAAAGAGAGAACGGTACAATCAAAAACAAGCTAGCAAAATGCTGCGCAGACACAGGTTTATCCTGGACACAAGCCCTGCCCATTGTGCTGATGTACATGAGGATGCGGAAACGAACACGGAGTCAACTCAGCCCTTTTGAGATCGTTTTTGAAGCTCCTCCACAGATTGGGATCAAGGCGCCAGGATGTCCTCTCCCCTCCACAACTTTGTGTGAGGATGCTATGTTGTCATATTATGTTAACCTGTCATCCAATTTAGCAGATATCAGACGCCAGGTAGCAGCAGCTCTACCTACCCCTGCTACTGGTCCACTCCACCATATCCAACCAGGCGACTTCGAGCTGGTCAAGGACTTCCGGAGAAAGAGCTGGAAATCCAACCGTTGGCAAGGTCCCTACCAGGTGTTTCTCGTCACCCAGACAGTGGTCAAGGTCGCCGAGAGAGCCACGTGGGTCCACGCCAGCCACTGCAAAGCTGTCATCTCCGCCCCAGTCTAGCCGGTCCAGTAGAAACAAACGACGACAAGTGACGTGCCAAGTCACCACCAACACCACACACGCAGTACATACACCCTAGTACCACAGACAAGAATCATGGCCGACGGCCAGCTGTGCTTTTTCATATGCCTCTGGTTCCTTGCCTGTGCCGTCATGGTATGGGGTTTAATTGATATGGTCATGAAGGCACGGGCTCAGTCAGACTAGACACATCCACTAAGGAGATGACGACACCAACATAAACTTTGGGCCTGATCACTGGCGAGTGATTGAAGATGGAGCCCTTCGGACAAGAATTAGCTAACGCCCACCTGGACTAGAAACATGCTAATGCAACATCAATTTGCTCTAGACATCCTGTTTGCCTATGTCACGTTAACGGAGTCTGCCCTCCACAAAAACAGCCACTTTCCATGATATGTTGATGTGTTTACTTAAACCAGCGATGGGGTGTATTCATTGATGTGTTATATCAGTCTATCCTGTCATTTGTTTTATTTTCATGATTGATCAGAGTATGATCAAAAGGAGGGAATTTAGTGGCAATTTCTTACATTACTTTATATGGTAAAACCAAATGATGATATTATACGGAGGAAAAAGCTCAACCTGTATCCCACGGTAGCTTCCTGCCAAGGTAGCTTCCTGCCAAGGTCGTATTTGAACAATGAGGCTCTTGCTCCTTATGAGAGCATTGTAAGATAACAGTTAGGAGAAGGTGTTATCTCTTTCCTTTTGCACAGCAACAGTCCTCTATAAGTCACACACACACACACATTTCCTTCTGGGTCCACTCCTGCAAACCACTTTGTATTTTTGCATGACCTGTAGCCTACCTACAAGCTTGTATAAAGAACTACTAAGACAACTCTGTTTGCTTTCACCAGTTTATTATTGATTACTCTAATTGTACATCTTTTCAGTATTGGCGAGGTTAAAATATCCACGACAAGTATCTTCTTGATATTTTCTATTCTATATTTATATCATTGACCTTCTACTTTCCCCGTATTTTGTATGTAGGCTACCCTTAATATTTAAATGTTTTCATCAAATATATATAACATCCGTGCCGCGGGCCCACCACCTACGGGAAACAGCGATGGGGTCGGGTGCGCTGCCAGAAGGGTGGCAGTGAAGGCAGAGGGTCTCGACGGACCAGACCCGGGCGACAGAAGCTGGCTTTGGGGACGTGGAACGTCACCTCTCTGGGGGGGAAGGAGTCGGAGCTTGTGCGGGAGGTGGAGCGTTACCAGTTGGCTCTGGTTGGGCTCACCTCTATGCACAGCGTCGGCTCTGGAACCTTACTTCTGGATAGGGGTTGGACTCTATTCTTCTCCGGAGTTGCTCAAGGTGTGAGGCGCTGGGCGGGTGTGGGGATACTCACATGTCCCCGGTTGGGTGCTTCGTTTGTTGGAGTCTACCCCAGTGGACGAGAGGGTTGCCTCCCTACGCCTGCGGGTTATGGGGGGGAAAACTCTGACTGTTGTGTGTGCTTATGCACCCAACAGCAGTTCAGAGTATACGGCCTTCTTGGAGACCCTGGAAAGAGTCCTGTATGGGGCTCCTGAAGGGGACTCTTTAATCTTGCTGGGAGACTTCAACGCACATGTGGGCAATGATGGAGACACTTGGAGGGGAGTGATTGGGAGGAACGGCCCCCCTGATCTGAACCGGAGTGGTGGTTTGTTACTGGACTTCTGTGCTAGTCATGGATTGGCCATAACAAACACCATGTTCGAACATAAGGATGCTCATAAGTGTACGTGGTACCAGAGCACCCTAGGCAGAAGGTCCATGATCGATTTCGTTATCGTATCATCGGACCTGAGGCCGTATGTTTTGGACACTCGGGTAAAGAGAGGGGCGGAGTTGTCAACTGATCACAATCTGGTGGTGAGTTGGGTCGAGTGGCGGGGGAAGCCTCTGGATAGACCTGGTAAGCCCAAACGTGTAGTTCGGGTGAACTGGGAACGTCTGGAGGAGGCCCAAGTTCAGGAGGCCTTCAACTCACACCTCCGGCAGAGCTTTTCGGGCATTCCTGTGGACGTTGGGGACATTGAACCAGAGTGGTCGGTGTTCAAAGCCTCTATTGCCGAAGCCGCGGCGGGGAGCTGTAGTCTCAAGGTCCTAGGTGCCTCAAGGGGCGTTAACCCTCGAACCTCCTGGTGGACACCGGTGGTCAGGGAAGCCGTCCGACTGAAGAAGGAGGCCTTCAGGGATTTGTTATCCCGGGGGACTCCCGAGGCAGGTGCAAGGCACCGACAGGCCCGAAGAGCAGCAGCCTCAGCCGTGGCCGAGGCAAAGCAGCGGGTGTGGGAGAAGTTCGGAGAAGACATGGAAAAGGACTTTCGGGCGGCACCAAAGTTGTTCTGGAAAACTGTCCGACACCTCAGGAGGGGGAAGCAGGGAACAATCCAAGCTGTGTACAGTAAGGATGGGACGTTGTTGACCCCAACTGATGGAGTGTTAGGGCGTTGGAAGGAGCACTTTGAGGAACTCCTGAACCCGACAACTCCGCCCTCTATGTTAGAGGCAGAGCTGGAGTATGACGGGGGATCGACACCAATCTCCCGGGGGGATGTCACTGAGGTCGTCAAACAACTTCACAGTGGCAAAGCCCCGGGGGTGGATGAGATCCGCCCAGAAATGCTGAAGGCTCTGGGTGTTGAGGGACTGTCATGGTTGACACGTCTCATCAACGTTGCGTGGAAGTCGGAAACATTACCAAAGGAGTGGCAGACCGGGGTGGTGGTTCCCCTTTTTAAAAAGGGGGATCAGAGGGTGTGTGCCAATTACAGAGGCATCACACTACTCAGCCTCCCCGGGAAATTTTACTCTAAGGTACTCGAAAGGAGGGTCAGGCTGATTGTCGAACCTCAGATTGAGGAGGAACAATGCGGATTCCGTCCTGGTCGTGGAACGACGGATCAGCTTTTTACTCTCGCAAGGATCCTGGAGGGGGCCTGGGAGTACGCTTATCCAGTCTACATGTGTTTTGTAGACTTGGAGAAAGCGTATGACCGGGTTCCCAGGGAGTCACTGTGGGAGGTGCTGCGGGAGTATGGGGTGAGGGGGTCTCTACTCAGGGCCATCCAATCTCTGTACTCCCAAAGCGAGAGCTGTGTCCGGGTCCTCGGCAGTAAGTCGGACCCATTTCAGGTGAGGGTTGGCCTCCGCCAGGGCTGCGCTTTGTCACCAATCCTGTTTGTAATATACATGGATCGGATTTCGAGGCGTAGTCGTGGGGGAGGGGGTCTGCAGTTCGATGGACTAAGGATTGCACCACTGCTTTTTGCAGATGATGTGGTTCTGATGGCTTCATCGGTCTGCGACCTTCAGCACTCACTGGATCGGTTCACAACCGAGTGTGAAGCGGCTGGGATGAGGATCAGCACCTCCAAATCTGAGGCCATGGTTCTCAGCAGGAAACCGATGGACTGTCCACTCCAAGTAGGGAATGAGTGCTTACCCCAAGGGAAGGAGTTCAAGTATCTCGGGGTCTTGTTCTCGAGTGAGGGAACAATGGAGCGTGAGATGGGTCGGAGAATCGGAGCAGCGGGAGCGGTACTGCAGTCGCTTTACCGCACCGTTGTGACGAAAGGGGAGCTGAGCCAGAAGGCAAAGCTCTCTGTCTACCGCGCCATTTTCGTTCCTACCCTCACCTATGGTCATCAAGGATGGGTCATGACCGAAAGAACGAGATTGCGAGTACAAGCGGCCGAGATGGGTTTTCTCCGCAGGGTGGCTGGTGTCTCCCTTAGGGATAAGGTGAGAAGTTTGGTCATCCGGGAGGGACTCGGAGTTGAACCGCTCCTCCTTTGCGTCGAAAGGAGCCAGTTGAGGTGGTTCGGGCACCTAGTTAGGATGCCACCTGGGCGCCTCCCTAGGGAGGTGTTCCAGGCACGTCCAGCTGGGAAGAGACCAAGGCGTAGACCTAGAACCAGATGGAGGGATTATATCTCTTCGCTGGCCTGGGAGCGCCTTGGGATACCCCAGTCAGAGCTGGTTGATGTGACCAGGGAAAAGAAAGTTTGGGGCTCTCTGCTGGAACTGCTACCTCCGCGACCCGACCACGGATAAGCGGGAGAAGATGGATGGATGGATATATAACATAATTATTCAACAACAACATTCAATAACATGCTTTAACCACTAGGCGGTGCGGGTTAAAAAAACAGTAGTCTAGTTAATAAAACATAATATCAAACATAATATTACTATTAACTTGATTGTGAAATTAAAACCGAACGATAAAGAAAAATACAGTTTCAGTCTCTCGATTTGAAGCTTATGCATTGTACCATGAACCTGTATAGACCTGTGACAGTCAACTGCTTGAGGAGTTGCAAAGGTAGTTTCTGAAGATGTTACAAATCCCAAACCACACCCTACACCAGGCCTATTCAAATGGGGCCCGCGGGCCAGATGCGGCCCAGAACCAACTCCCGAGCAGCCCAGCCTTCTAAGGCCAAATTCCTACACTAGTACAGATCATAAACGCAACACTCCGCGTTGCATAGAAACCACCAAACCACAACGCAGCACGTTTTTTGAAAGTGCATCTAGTGGTGGTAACGGTGGTCCTATGATAGCAACTCTAAAACATGTCTCCCTCAACTCTGAAGCTTATACAGAGAAAAAACGGTGATTGATCTTGTGGAGCAGATGCGCACATTCCAAGTCAAGCTGGACCTTTTCGCAACCGACTTGAGTACGGGTCGGATGCTGCATTTTCCGACGCTCCCCAAACACATCACATCCCCGGCACAAATCACGGATGTGTTGACAGATTTCATTGCGAGGTTGAAAGAGAACTTTGCCGGTCGATTGGACTTGCTCTGCCCACAGAGGTGATGGGCTTTGCCAGAGACCCCTTCACTGTTGCAATAGAGGGGGACGTATCAACCAGAGCAAAGTAAGTGGTCCCCTGCATCGACGAGGGGAACATGCATGGCACAAGAGCAGCGCACTAACGGGCCAGCGAAGTTTTGGAGTGATGTCAAAAAACAGCAGTTCCCTAACGTTCAGAAAGTAGCGATCTGTGTGCTCAGTATTTTTGTATCAACATACAAATGTGAATCAAGCTTTTCACACATGAACTCAATAAAAAGCATCACTCGCTGCTCCCTGACTGACAGCACTCTTCCCCAATATTTTAGGATTGCATTGACATTCTATGATCCAAAAATCACTCCTCTATTTCAAAACCAACAATGTCACTTCTCCTATTGAGAAAGTCAGCAATGACAAATCACAAATTAGGTGATAGTAAGCACCTAGTTTACTATAGTAGACGTGTAGTGTAGTATTCATTCATATGTAGTTACTCTTATCCTGTGTTATGCATAACACGGGATAAGGGTAACTACTGTCAAACCCTTCAGTCCACTGTTCACGACCATGGGTTTGTGCACTGAGACAGTTCTTTTTGTATTCATTTAAATGCACTTTGTAATGTGTCTGGGTAAAATGTGACCAAGCGTATGATTTTTTTGTTTTTACTTGAAAAGTGAAAAAATAGTATTGCTATAGTACTACCTCTTTTTGTTACATTGGTGCTCTTTAACTGTCTTTAAAACTTTTTGATGTGCATGTGTCATATGTATCCAATTTTATATGTGAGGACATTTATTAAGACTGCTATTATTGTATTCAGTTAAATGCACTTTGTGATGTGCCTGGTTCAAAACAAATAACCTGAATGTTTGACTTCTAAAGCAAACAAATGTAATGCTACAACTGTGCACTTTTTTTAATGCACTTTGAGATGCCTCAGATTCTGTTAAATTAATGCTAATTTGTTGTGTTTTTATGCACTTTTTGACGTACCTTTGTTAGATGAACAATGAATAAAAATTGCATATTTTTCATCGCAGTAATATGTGTTGGCTTAACATTTGTCAATGTAAGATGTTGTTTAATTGCTTATATATTTATGATCCACGTCACGTTTTCAGTTTTGGCGGCAGTTCTTCCTGTTTGTCCAGAAGTCTTCTCAGCAGGGCTCTATAAATAGAGAACTACGGCAGATATGCAATATTTAATGCAGCTGAAACGTGTATTACAATGCTGTTATATGATGACTTTCAAAGAGAAAAGCAAGCACACTTGGAATAAAGTATTATTTTTTAAAAACGTTTTCAGATTTCACATCACATAAACACCAAATCCCAGCATGCACTGTTGCTAAACCATCCAAATCATCGAGCTGCCAGTTTCCGGTTTCGTTTATCAGCGATGTATTTTGTTATACACACATTCCTTCACATTTACATTTTAATTTGCATTAAAGTATTTCGTGAGGCCTTCTAACATATTTTTAAATATAACTACGGTTGTAGTTTGTAAATTAACATGAAACGAAGCTGTTGCCTGGCAACTCAAAAGCACAACGTCACGTCCGTTAATTCCACATCCACACGCATGGATTAACATCGATTTAATACATTAATGTAGCCTTTGTTTCTGCTAAAAGAGGTGTCGACCAGCTGGGGAAACAAGAAAATAGGTGTAATGGAGTGTGACTATTACAAAATAAATCATTATTACATTAATATTGACAATAACAACCGACCGTCGGGGTAGCATTTGCTTGGAATTTCCGGTTATTTCTCCACTGGTTAACATGGGTTAACAATACCGTGTAACTGTCACGTTTGAAGGGACGACATCGTGACATCTTCACGTCTCCCAGCATGGTAAATCGTCACATGTTCACGTCTTGCCGTGATATCGGGTTGAATATATGCAGACTGCTGCAATAAGTACATGCATTAACTGTCTCATCGATATTTCTCTGAATGAATATGATACTATTAACAATCATATTATTCCTATCAGCTGTCAATCACTATTATTATTCACATATTCATTTATTATTCAATAAACTATATTTATTGTGTCGCTATATATGCTCATTTTTATTTGTAATTCATTTCTTATTTCATAGTTTTTCATCATTTTTATTTTTATCTTTGATTTTATTTATCTGTGTGAATCTCTGCTGTCCTGTTTTTCATTATTACCCTGTTGCTGTTTGAACTACTGAATTTCCCCACAGGGATTAATAAAGGTACACTCGCAGCTGAATGAAGTTCCCTCCATTATTAAGGGTTAAGGGTATAAATACAGCGGCAAGCTTTGGGACAAACTCCCCTCTCTCCGGTAGAAACAGGAAATGCCGTAACTGTAACTCTTTGACAAAAAATGTAAATTAATAACTCAAATAAAACTCCAAACATCTTTAATTGTTTTTTTTGTAAAGCTCTTTTAGTTTTAAACCTGATTTTTATAAGCTTCTTAGTTTTTGCAACAGCCTGTAAATATACACAAATTTATAATAAAAGGCACACATTTACCTTTTTCTAGACTAAACACTGTATGATCCTAAGTTAAAAGCATATGAGGTTATCATGAGGTTGTTAACATCGTAATTTATCAGTGGATGTTTGCTGGAACTACTTGTACACAGCGTGTTTCCTGACGGACACACACAGCGTTGAGACCGGTCAGGTAGAGACAAGACTGGTCTCAAGCTTTATATATACAGTCTATGGTCTCAAGTCAGCACCGATGCAGACTCGCTGTTTGAGGGCTTGATAGCCCACTCCCCCTCCACACCGCGCCACACTCGTTGGTTTGGGACAGCAATTAATGTGGCGGACCCTCCGCGCGAACGCGCAAACGGAGGGGTAGTGTGTAGGGTGTAAGGGGCGGTTTGCGATTGGGCCTGAGTAAGGTAAAAAGCTAAAAACGCCGCTCAGACGCTCTTCCGTTTACTTGTTTAATAAGGAAAAACAAATGGACGGTAGATACACGGATTGCCACAGAGTTGAATACAAGGGGTTCATTTTCTGTCTGTTGTTAAAACTGTTATTAAAATAAACGTCGTATTCGTCGGTTTTTCTTTCTCTGTTCCGGTTTCGCGGCGTCGGAGCAAGGTTGTTACCGTGGCAACGAGACTCCACACAGACGCTGCGTGACGAGTGTTGACATCCGTCTTGTGTTAAAGCGCTGCTTACCTTGACACTAATGATTTTTGGAAATACTTGTTTGTCATCGTCAGCAGACTGAAAGATGGAGAAGTACGAGCAGGTGTTGTGTTTGGGCAGGGGAGGAGCTGCGGAAGTGTTCCTAATGAGGCACGTAGAGAGCAAGAGCCTGCACGCGGTGAAGAGGATAAAGGTAGAGAGCACAAGGAGGACAAACACTCAGAGGACAATCCTGCAGGAAGCTGAGATCATCAGGAGTCTGCAGCACCCTCATGTAGTCACATGCAGCGATGCCTTTGTTAGCTCTGATGGATTTATTTACATTGTGATGAACTACTGCGATGGTGGGACACTAGATGACAAAGTGAAGCAGAGGAAACCAAATGAGTTCTTCACAGAGGACACTCTAATGGGGTGGTTTGTACAAGTTGCTGTGGCTCTGGATTACATACACACAGCTAAGATACTACACAGGGACATCAAAACATCAAATGTACTGCTAACTAAGCAAGGCATGGTGAAGCTAGGGGACTTTGGGATATCCAGAGTAATGACCAACACAGCTGACATGGCCTCCACATGTGTTGGGACACCGAGCTACCTCAGTCCTGAGCTCTGCCAGGACGTCCCATACAGCACCAAGTCTGACATCTGGGCTCTGGGCTGTCTGCTGTATGAGCTCTGCGCTCTCAGACCTCCGTTTGCAGCCACCAACCTGCTGAGTCTGTTCTACAAGATCACCAAAGGAGAGTTTGATCCAGTGCCCAACATCTTCTCTGACAACATCTCCTCTTTGATCCAGACGATGCTCTGCCTCAACCCAGAAAACAGGCCAACGGCTGCCTGTATACTCAACAGTGCCTGTGTGCATGATCATCTGGAGTCTATGGAACACACACAGAGTGACTGTGTTCCTGTGAAGAGCGGTGACACTAACACAGCAGGACAAGAGCACAACATGGAGGCCTG
The DNA here is from genome assembly GCF_949606895.1 of Notothenia rossii. NCBI lineage: Eukaryota > Metazoa > Chordata > Actinopteri > Perciformes > Nototheniidae > Notothenia > Notothenia rossii. The sequence continues at coordinate 70,262,205 of NC_136901.1, read as the reverse complement.
CTCCAGCGACGTTGAGGAGGAACATCATCATGATTTGTGTGTTGGAGAGCACAACCACAGTGACTGCCAGTATCCCGAGGACTTTGATGAAGACGAGAGTTTGTCCTCTCTTGAGGAGTGCAGTGACAACTCTGGGTCGACAATGAGGAGCGAATCAGCTGAGTCTATTGGTAATGTAGAAACATACTGCGTAACACCTTCTTATCAGTGAAAGAAGAAGAAGCACTCGGATGTAATAATATTCAAAATGATGCTTAAGGATTTTAATAATTAGACCTTTGTTACATAGTTTGTTGTCCACTTACATTATCTCACACCTTTTTTAACAATATTACATTTCAGAGAAATCAGCAATTGTATTCAATGTAACGGTGCGTTTCATTTGGTGTCTTGTCAATTATGTCATATCCCCTTTACCCCATTTAGTAGTTAGTCTAAATTCCTGGGAAACACATTAAAACTAGATAATATAACTTAATTTATGCTTGACGCAAATGTAAGTGTAAATGAATACCACACTATCAGATATGGCCCTATACAAAGGTAAAGGCACAGGTTCGGCCTCTTGGTGCACCTACACAGACATGGATAGGCAGAGAAAATGTCGAACTTTAAGGAGATCTCAGAATATCAGTTTGCCACGTAATTACACTGTTGTCTCATTGTCGAAATCAAGTTTTACATTTTACAAAACAGCTTGCTGATGAAAAACATAGCTGTGATTCCTCTAAGTGTCCAATCTATAAAGTATTTAACATGTTCTTCAACATAGAGAGTTTCCTAATAAGTTGTTCAGAAGTTCACATAGACAGGAATGATCAAACAGAAGCTTTTCACTTTTCCTTCTCTCTACAGTATTTCCTGATGCCTCAGATCAGGTGGAGTATCCGGATGACTTTGAGGAAGCAGATGTGGAAGAAGAAGATGGAGCGGCCTCAGTTCAGGATGCAGCCGAGGAGGAGTTTCAGCTCTGCGACGCTGGAGGACTGACCATCACTCTGAAAGCGTTGAAGGAAAAAGGCTAAAGTAGACAACTGATGTGGAATAAAGTGACCAGAACAGTTCACTATCTGATGAGTGCCTTGTTCGTGAAGCGTTTTATCCAGTTGCTGTCAAAAAAAGACACCAGACGCTTTATTTTTGAGAGATATCAGCTGAAAATAAGACAATTAAACACTTGGTGGGGCTAGAGAGGAAGAATGAAGTCCTGCTCAGTGTGGGTTGTCACGTGATGATTCCTCAATGATGTGTGATAAGCTTCATAAGCAGTAGGGGTGATGTTGAATGAATGGCGTGACTGGGTTATTCTAAAAATAGGAAGACATTTTGATATTCGACACAAGCTTGTACGATGTCTCAAACCACTTTCATGTTTTATTTTCACAGATAAAATAGCAGTAGGCAGTGTTTCGTAAACTACTTAAAGCATATCACATCACATTCACATTCTTCGGATAAGGCCTATTACATAACCTAATATTTCATACTATATGTTTTGTACTCACTCTTGTTTCTTTCAGGGTTTTAATATTACACCATTTCAAATGAAATGAAATGAAAGGACTTTTCAGGACTTATCTTTGCCCCAAAATGAGATTAAATCACAGTGTCTGTGCAACTGTGCTGATAAAGGAAGTATGTGGTTTATGCAACGTGCCACAAAATGTTATGACAGCTGAGAGGTTGTTCAACTAAAATGAAGATAAAAAACGAAGAATAATATAATACTAAGAATCTGAAATACACACCAGAGTAGACTTTACACTAAAGGCACACCTAGTATAGAGTAACATGGGTTTGTCTATATCAAAGAATAATCAAATTGGTTTTATTTTTGAATCTATATGAACCTCTGAGATTAAAATATATTTTTCAATAGCGGGTTAACAGTGTTACCTCCAGCTCTCCACCTGTTCTCCTGTCTCTCCCTGAGGTGAAGGTCCCAGTCCCATTGTATGGTATAACGAATGAGTGACAGATTAAAGGAAAAAACTAAATAAAGTGTCTTTAAGGTCTTCTGCTATCCACCAGAAAAGAGATTGTTGTGTCTCGTCAGATTTGTTAGTTTTTTTTATCCTTGTTTATTTGTATTAGTATTATTTCTCGGTTAAGTTAATATTGTCAAGTCCACGTCTGCTAACCCTTTTGTTGTCTGTCATTCCCTGTTTTACTTTGGCACTAATCTCCCCTCTCATTTCAGGTAGTTTGACTCCTACCCATTTGTGTTCTTCACTGACCTGATCACCTGCGCCGCCCTTATTGTTTGCACCCGTAGAGCCCCTGTGTTTAGTCTGTGTTTTTCTCTTTGCCAGACCCAAGCGCCAGATCGTTCAAGCCTTAGAGTCGAGCCTTCCAGCGTTTGAGCCTTACAAATGTTATTTGTGATATGTCAGCCAGTTGATATCTGTGCTAGAGTAAGTTTTGTTAGTATTTAGTAAGTCATTTTTTGGAGTCCATGTTTGCTATGAGTGTTTGTATTGGCCTGCACATCAAGTAAATTCCTTTTTTGAACCGTCCTTTTTTGTCTGGAGTCGTGCATTTGGGTCTTATCATTTTGTTGTGTGCCCAAGTCGTCACAGAGATCTGGTGACTGATTAACAAAACCTTAGAAATACTTCCCGTGACCCCACCCTTTTGCTCTCCATTCAGGTTTAACTTGTCACTTGTATTCACTGGAGCTACTGGCTGAATTTTTATCAAAGTAAGTGAAAGAGATGTTTCTAATTTTGTGCGAGCCATCCTCCGATCTACCTTTATCAGTAACACGAAGGATTTCTTTGATTGTTTTATCATTTTCCTGGGTTTTCACTGTGGTCCCAGTTCAAGAGAAAATTGATATAAGTCATGAGCATATTAGCATGATGACACAGCCAAAGGTGTTCATTGTAGAAAATATTGACGTTAGCGGAGGACACCCTCTTGTATATCATCACTAAAATGTACGTAATATCCAGTCATAGCTCAGTTTCTGCATTATCAAAGGGATGATGTAGTTATTTTGGTTACCTGAGAGAAAATATTATTTAACTCTTAAGTCTTAGTTAGGGGTGTCCAAACTACAGCCTGCATGCCATTTTGAATCGGCCCTCAGCTTATTAAAAAAACATAATGGAGTATGGCCCACAAAGAAACTTGTGCTTGTCTTGTTTTGTACTTATTAAATATAGATGAAAGCAGATAGTACACAGTATTCATGTGTTAAGAAGCCCACTTTTCAAACAAATTCAGTCAATTAAAGTTGAAAACATTTTCTATCAAATCTAAGTTGATAAGAAAAAAGCCTGATAACTTATTTTCATAACACGCTTGAAATAAACCCTTTCTATTTCCTCTTGTGATAATCACTCTGAGGCTCCTGTTGTAAGGAATGAGCTGCAAACAAAATAAATGAAACCCTAATGAGAGCTGTGATGTAGGCTGTTGTTTTTCTTAAAGCATATTCAAGTATTAAGCATAATTTACCTCCATTTGATTAATTGTTCTAACTTATGAGGCAATATACCTCATTTCTAGTGAGTGGCTCACCCCTTCGTATATTTGTTCTGTATGTGGCCCTCGGTGAAACAGTTTGGACAGCCCTGTCTTAAGTTAATGTGTTTCCTAAAGCAATCTCTGAAGTGGTGCGCGATTCACATACAAATACAGTCTCAGCAAGTAAGCTACCTTGCATGCACTTTGTGACAGCGGTAGGCAGGAAGGCAAGGTGCCAAGTTTTAGGATAAATGAGATGGCGTGTTTTATCAACACGCCATCTCTCATGAGTTGACCAAAGTTATTCCCCGCCTGTAGTCAGCAGTCTCAGGCTCACTCACATTACATTCAGGTCCTAAACTCACACGTTTAACTTTCCATGAGCCGCTACTTTGTGACATCAGTGAGCAGAGCATCAGCTTTCCTGTGTGAATCTCTACCACGCACAAGGGCGAACCTGGTGAAATCTTTCCCATTTCCTCAGAAAGTCTAACCGTGTATCAGTGTGAGACTGTGCAAGCATTTGTTTGTCCACCACCATCACTGTGGCTGGATTACTGAACAGCATCAACGCCCAGTGCCCACTATCTGATAACCATCTGCCAACCTTTTTGTCAGGTCTGTGAATGGACTAACAATTCCCTGATCACAGCATTTTCATTAAACCAAGCTGCAGTTGCAAGCACTTTTTTGAGTTAAGTTACGTTTGTAGATCTTTTCTGCAATGTTCCTGGCACTGGTCTTTTCCTCCGTGCAACAATTCCCCTCTTGAACACTGATGTTCCCATCAATCTTCCCTCAAACTGACACCTGCACACTCATCTGATGCTTCATCAACTGATGGTGTTAGACAAAACCCAACAACTCACTTCCATGATGTAGTGGCAGACATTGCAACAGCATCTCACTATTAGATACAGTATGAGTCATGACTTGCAGCTCAAAATATCTAAAAAGACAGTAAAGGTAACATCTTGCATCTTGGGTTATGACTCTGGTCATCACAGCTCGATTACTAATTTATCTGACCTTATTTCCAGTCCAGGCTAATTTTATTCAATCATGAAGGTGGCTTGGGGAAAGGCCAAACTTCGGTCAAAACACTGTGAATTAGTCAAACTGGAAATGATTGAGGCTGCACTTTCTGTATTTATACACTACCAGTAAGACATTTTTTATTTCTTTAATTGTGTTCTACATTGTAGATTTATACTGAAGACATCAAAATTATAAAAGAACATATATGGAATTATCTAGTAAACTAAAAACTGTTAAAAAATCCAGAATATGATTTATATTTTGCTGGCTACTGCAGAATGCTGCGGTACACATTCTGGTTAAGTGTGCCTTGAATGCTGAATACATCACCAACAGTGACACCCTCACACTTCCTCCTCCATGCTTCACGGGGGGAACCACACATGCAGAAACCACCCACTCACCTCCTCTGTGTCTCACAATGACACGGCGATTGGAACCAAAAATCTCAAATTTGGACTAATCAGACCAAAGTACAGATTTCCACTGGTCTAATGTCCAATCCTTGTGTTTCTTGGCCCAAACATTTCTCTTCTTCTTCTTGTTCAATTGGACCACGAAGGCCTGATTCACGCAGTCTCCTCTGAACAGTGGATGTTGAGATTGTCTGCTACTTGAGCTCTGTGATCATTTATGTGGGCTCTAATCTGAGGTGCTTTAATTTAATTTAAAAATGTGGTTTCTGAGGCTGGTGACTTTGATGTATTTATCCTCTGCAGCAAAGGTAACTCTTGCTCTTCCTTTCCCGGGGGGTCCTCGTGAAAGCCAGTTTTATCATAGAGTTTGGTGGTTTTTGCGACTGCACTTGAGGACACATTTAAAGTTCTTGACATTTTCCGGATCGACTGGCCTTCATCTCTTAAAGTGATGATGGACGGTCCTTTCTCTTTACTGAGTTGAGTCGTTCTTGCCATAATATGGATTACAACAGTAGTCAAATAGTGCTATCTAATGTGTACTAACCCTACCTCACAACACAACTGATGGTCTCAAACACATTCAGAAGTCAAGAAATTCCACAAATTGACTCCTGACAAGGCACACGTGTTAATTGAAAACCATTCCAGGTGACTACCTCATGAAGCTGACTGAGAGAAGCCCAGATGTGCAAAGCTGTCATCAAGGCAAAAGGGGGCTACTTTGAAGAATATAAAATAAAAATCATATTCTGGATATCCTAACACTTTTTTGTTAACTAGGTAATTCCATGTGTTATTTTATAGTATTAATCTACAAAGCAGAAAAACATTAAAATAAACAAAAACCATTGAATGAGAAGGTGTGTCCAAACTTTTGACTGGTACTGTATATATAACCGATCTTGTGGTTACGTAAAGATCTACATTTGTCAAAACAATGGGATTAAAGAATTCAATTCAAAGAGTTAAAATTGCTTAAATTGGGATTCACCTGTGTCGTGGCAAACAGATAACCTGTTGTGTTGATTTATCCCTAATTCCTAAGAGTTATTTATGGTTAGCAAACATCGGCTTTCCCGCTGCCCCTACCCAAACCAAGCTTTGGTGATACTGAGGTACAGTATGTTTAGGTTTTTTCTGAGTTTTGTTTCCAACTTTTCTGCAAAGCTGGCCTGGCTCCCACCACATAACTCAAGTTAAAACCAAACACACACTAGAAATGTTTGGACACAGCAGAGCTTGCATAAAGCATTTTTTTTAAGTCAGCATTTGATGGCAAAAAGAATGGCCTGTGTGTAGCAGGTATAATCTTATGTTTTTTAAATTGATTAATTTCGACAAAAATTCAGTTCTACTTTTACTGAGTATATATTGCATTGTACACTTCAATGATGTCACTTTTACTGCTACATGTATCGTGGATATGCAACATTTGCTTCGGTGCACATTGGTACATACACAAACACAGTAAGAGGAATTCAGTTGTAAAACCGGAGTAAATATGGAACTAATATAAAGCTATTTATAACAACTATTATATAATTAGAAATACAAATAAATGTTTACAAGAAATACAAATATACAAACAATGAAGTACCACCAGACAAATACAGTGAATGTGCGAGGTTTACAGTATTTTGAGGAATGGTTCACATGATACGCGTTAATGTAATGTGATTATTAGGGGAGTTAAAGAGACAGCGTCAGAGGTGGTCCAGGCTTTATTCATTTGGGAAGAAGCTGCTGTAAAGAAAGAGGTGTACAGGTTGTTGGAGGGGGTGAGGATGGACCCAATGATGGCGGTGTAGAAGTTCAGCATCATCGTCTTTGGCAGGTTAAACCTGAGGTTATGGCCAATGATGGTTCCCAGGGGGCCGAAAGACTCCATTGGCTGGACTGGGTGGTCAGACGGAGATGGGGGCGGGTGGGCCTGCATTCTTACAGAAATGTACAACCATTTCCAGTGTCCTTAGAAAGTTCAGCTCTAAATTGTTATCAACCAAGTCACCAGATTATTATCTCCCATCTGTATGCAGACCAGAGATGATCTGATGAGGGTGGTGTGGTCTTTGAACTTCAGGAGCTTTTCTGACTGGTGAGTGGAGGTGCAGCTGTTGGTGTACAGGGAGAAGAGCAGAGGGGAAAGAACGCAGCATTGAGGGGAACCAGTGGTCCATGTCTAAGGGTCTGAGACGTGTATCCCCAGCTCCACGCGCTGCTTCCTGTCAGACAGGAAGTCTGTGATCCCCTGCAGGTGGAGTCGGGCACGCGCAGCGGGGATAACTTGTGATGTAGCAGAGCCGGGATTATTGTGTTGAAGGCAGAGCTGAAGTCTACAAACAGGATCCTGGCGTAGGATCCTGCTGAGTCCAGGTGCTGGAGGATAAGTGGACTTCAGACACCCGGTATGTTCGAACATAAATGAAAGAAACCTATAAGATATTGTACATTGAATTGAGTTTCACCTGCTTGTGCCAACAACGTGACACCATGACATCACTGGGAGCAGGTAGAGTGGGGTATATCCCCACCCTCTGTCTGACAAATAGATTGAAAAGATAAACCAAAAAGCACCATTGGAAAACAAATGAGTCAGCAGCATTACTAATTAACTGGACTTGTGAAACTATGAAATCCCCGTTATTGATATTTACATATCTGTGTAAACACACAGAAACTAAGGTGTTGGGAGAGCTGGGGCAAATAAAGCAGAAGATTCAGTTTTTTTCACTCTTCAAGAACGAGCTTCCCCTCACTCTAAGAATGCTTTATTTTGCTCTCGATGGTGCTTCCTCTGATCAAAGTGAAAGACATGTTTCTTAATGAAGTGGGCATGCTTACTTTGTAGATATTATCTGTAAGATGTGGTACATTTATGATAATTGCCACACCTCACGATATTGAAGTTAAACACAGTGCCTCCAGCACGACTGAATGAAAGAGGTTTGCTTTATGGCAGCCCCTTGAGAGAGTAAAATAGTTATTTACGAGGTCACAGACCACTTCTCGATGTGACATCAGCAGATACTGGGGTAGTCCAGTTGAAAAAAGTCCAGTTAAAAAAAAAGTTAAGATGATGATATACAGTTTTTCAGTCTGATAACATTGACCACTCATGGACAAATAATAAAAAACCTTTACAGTATAGCACAACAAAGGACAATGAGTTGTATTGTATTCAAACAGGGAAGTCACTGTTATTTGTTCACACAGTTCTTAGATCCTTTCTAGTACTTTCTAGTAACATTGTGCTACCTGCAAAAGTGTGCAATGTAGCACAGTGAATATTTAGAGCCCTATTATCTCTTCCACAATTTCTTCTTGAAGAATGCAGTGAAACCAGATTGTGTCACTCCCTCACAACATATGTCCTGAGGTTCATTTAGTAATGGGTAAAAACTGATATATAAATGTTTTGTTAATAAAAAAAATAATAAAGTCGAACACAGGTTTGTAAATTGAAATGCAGTTTCAGTTCCTTTTTGCAGCCAGAGAGGAGTAACCTTTTTTTTGTGGTGGAAGATGAGATCAGGTGGCTAACAAGATTAGAAAGTTCGAACGAAATTGGCCGGGTTTCTCATAACCTTTAAAATATGCAATTTACACATTGGAATACATTTCTAAAAAACCTTATTATTTCCAAGTGGGTGTTAACTAAGACGTCAGTCATTTCCTTTTCCTCTCTGACCTCTGTGTATAAAAAGAATTGGCAGATACTTATCTCACATCATCACTCACACTTAAGACAACAAGAGAAGCTGTAAAAGGAAGAGAGAAAGACTGCACTAAGATGAAGGTGGTGTTTGCACTTGTTGTCCTGCTGCATCTCTGCCACAGTAACGACAACAAGAAAGTGTACACAGAGATTATAAAAGGACTGAATGAACTGAAAGAACTGGGCCCAGCCAACATCTCATTGGTGAGTTAAATGCATTTAAATGATCACACTACAGCTTATTTACTTTGCTGTTATTTCTTGAGTGAAAATTATATGTTGTAGGGTAACATGGTTTTATGAAATTGAAACCTATACATTTGAGCTAAACATACTAGATATACTTTATGTAAAAGTCCAAAATCTGGGCAAGAGTTGGAAATATTAGCTATAACTCCCTGTTCAGCACATCAGTTCCATGCTGCATATTGGAACTATTTTAAATTCCAACGTCTCTATATAAATGTAGTTCCATAGCACTTTAACATCCAATGATTAATAAACTAATCCATTTATTTTCTGTCCTTATAGCCAAGGGTGCTTGTTCCATCCATGAATATGAAAACAGATCAAGTAAGTGCTTCATCTTTTCTGTCTCTATTGCTCTTCTTGTAACATTGAGCTATGACACGTGCATAATATTTGACACAATATCCTCACAAGGCCTCGTCATTTTGCTATTGCAGTCTTCCTGTGTGTGGCGCTATGTCGAAGAGCTGAAGGGCCTTCTTGGCAATGTGATGGTGAATGAATCGAACAAGCATATTATCCAAGGACTTCAGGCGAACCTTAAGTTCCTGAATCGAACGGTGAGGCAACAAAAATATGACGCTGCGATTTTTTTGACAGACACTGCAGTCTTACTGTTAACTTTGTGCATTCTGCAACAGAAAAATATAGATGAGAATGAACCCCTAACCGTCTGTTTCTCTTCCAGGTTCAACACAATTGCACAATGATTCCGAGCCGAAACATTAAGCGGCATTTCAATCCATACATAAGTTTCTTCAGGAAACTTAACTCAATGAAAAACATTCAAAAATGAAAAAGACTTCCTGTTTTATACAGGGCTGCCTCAGTTTTTACTGAATACAAAGTTATTTTAAATGAATGTATTAGATATATATTTTTATGCAGTTTCCAACTCAGAAATGTTCTACATTATTTATCAGTATTATTTATGTCCATTTATCTCAAAATGTATTTATTTATTTATTTCAATACAACTGTTGATTCTCTGAAGACATTTCCATTGTGATATTCACAATGTGAAAATAACTTATTTCATTTCTGAAATGTTGTGCTGCTGTTGTCAAATAAATCAACTACTTTCATAATTTTGTCTCACTGAGTATTTTTAAAATCATACAATGCTATGTTTGAATCAAATCAAATCAGGTTTTATTTATAAAGCACATTTTAAAACGATTTTTGGTCGAAACCAAAGTGCAGTACATGCAAATAATAAATAACATATTACTAAATTCGCAAAGAAGAGCCACATTGTCTGGATGCCAAAGAGAAATGAATCACTTTCTCTTTTATCTATTCTTCTCGTCACGGGAGCAGTACAACTCAACATGTGTGCATGCCAGCACGCAAATGGACTCACGTGAACCTACTAAGATCTGCATGACTGATCCATACACACAGCTGTGTCCGTACACATGCATGCACAAACACAAAAGAAGTAGCAAAAAGAGCTGAGGTTCTCAAACATTTCTGTTCCTAAAACACCCGCTTTGCCTTCAGCTGTCTTACTCATCACTCCTGGGTGTTCTGTGGATGGCTGTTTACCTGTCATCCCTCATCAGACAAAAAAACGCTCAGAAATGTTTTCATGACTTTATTGCTGCTGCAGGGGGGATCTTAAAGATGTTTGAGCAGAGGTCTCCATAAGAACGTGTGGTGATTTACACACTGTTTGAAAAGCATCTGCAGTCAAGGGTTCAATTATCTGTTATTTTAAATCCATATGTCTATAAAGTCATTCACACTCGTTACATTGTTTGAAAACAATTCAGAGGTTATACATTAGCAGCCTCTTTGAATGGTTACCTTTGTCACACAAGTTATAAGAGCGGCAGCTGCACCTTTGAACACAGAGAAGTATCAGAGCAGAAGGCTGGTGGAGAGAGACGCTCTGAAGTAGACCCAAAATGCACCTCAGCTTGCCCGTCCGTCCCTGGTCTCACCTCTGACCTTTGAACTCTCGAACCTGTCCCACTGCTGTAATTTGATGTCCTAACAGCAAGGCAGCACTACGCAAAAAGACCTGGGAGAAGGAAAGAACGGTCAATATGTTTAAGAGAGAATGACAACAAAGAGCACATGGTCATAAACAGAGGAAGAGAATGACACTGATATTTAAATAATTCACAGGACTTAAGCCTATTTTTTAAGTTAAACGTAAAGGGAAATATTTTGTGTAATGTGCAGAGAGTGAGATAAGAAGCAGGTTTCCGTCTGTCCAGGCTGCAGCGAGAAGTGGGATAATGTTAAGCGATTGGAAACAGCGGTTCGAATTGCAAAAAGGAAAACATATATTTCCAAAATGTCGGGCTAAATGCTCTTTCAGCAGATTTCCCATCTAGCTTTCCTCTCTGTTTGTGTTGACAGCGTTGAGTTTCCTGCTCTGCTCAATACACTTT